>NC_051068.1:10410297-10465297 GCF_004664715.2 Peromyscus leucopus | reverse complement strand
GAAAAAATAAACTACAATTAGCTATCACCTTGCTTCAGTAAAAATAAATATTTTCCAAAAGTTGAGTGCTAATAAAGGTGTAGAGAGGGGACCCTTATGGACTGCTGTTTGGAAAATAAATTAACATCCATTATAGAGGTTTTTTTTTTTTTTTTTTTTTTTTTTTTTTTTTTTTTTTTTTTTTTTTTTTTTCGAGACAGGGTTTCTCTGTGTAGCTTTGCGCTTTCTGAGCTCACTTGTAGCCCAGGCTGCCTCGAACTCACAGAGATCCTCCTGGCTCTGCCTCCCGAGTGCTGGGATTAAAGGCGTGCGCCACCAACGCCCGGCTCATTATAGAGGTTTTTCAGGACATTTTAAACAACTGGATGAACCAGCAATCCCAGTACCTAGTAAAAATCCAAAGAAAATGAACTCAGAGAGATCTTCACCCTCCTGTTTATTGCAGCACTGTTTACATAAGTAAGAAATAGCAGTGACTAAGATTCCATCAATTGATGAATGGATAAATCCAATGTGGTACATACACGCAACAGAATACTACCCAGTCAGAACAAAGGATTAAATCAGCCACATGTTGCAACACCAATAAAAATGGAGCTGACTATGTTAAATGAAGCTAGCCAGGCACAGTAAGACAATTATTACATGATTTCACTCATATCATGGAATATTATATCACTCAACCTCATAAAACTTGAGATTGGAATGGAAAGGCTGGGGAGGGGGAGGGGAACGATATAGAGCTAGGGAAAGGGTGACCAGTGGGGGCTGAGTTAGAGAGGAGTAAGGATTTCATGGCGGAGTGATCAGAAGTCACAAGACATTGCATGTTTCAGAGCCAGCAGAGAGGATTTTTAATATATCTACCATGAAGAACAGGCAAACGGTTGAAAAGGCAGATGTGTTTAATGGGACTTCAACAACACATGATATATACATGTATCAAAATAAGGCATGGTGCCCCATAAATACACCCAAGTTTTATTTATATATGCCAACTTTAAAAATAAATTTAGGAGCTGGAGCCACAGCTCCGAGGTTAAGAGTTCTTACTTCTCTGCCAGAGGACCTGGGGTCAGTTCCGAGTACCTGATTAGACAGCTCACAACCTCCTGTAACTAGTTCTAAAGGATCTGATGCCCTCTTCTGGCTCTGTGAGCACCTGTACGCATAAGTTGCACATTAAACTCACATAAGCGTGGCGCGCGCGCACACACACACACAGTGTAAAGAAACAAAAATAAAATTTATTTCAAAGTCATCCTACTATCTATAGTGTTCCTGCTGTGTTGCGTTGTGTGTGTGCATGCCTGTTCATGCATGCGGAGACCAGAAGAAGATGTCAAGTATCCTACCCTGTCACTCCCCATTTTGTTCCGATGAGACAGGGTCTCTCATGAACCTGGAGCTAGGTTCAGCCAGAGAGCCCCAGTGATGCGCCTGTCTCTTCCCTCCAAGGTCCCTGGATGATGGACTTTCACACCCAGTTTTTCACATCAGAGCTAGGATCCTCCCTCTGATCTTCATGCCTATGCATCAGATATTCTGACCCATTGGAAAAGCTCTTCAAGATAAGGATATTTTGAAACAGCTACTCATGATACCTGTAGACCAAGATTTCACCTGCTTCAAAATGGCTAGGCAGGTCTGCGTGATGCTTTCTCTTATTATTTTTTTAAGATTTTTTTATTTGTATTTGTGTGTGTGTGTGTGTGTGTGTGTGTGTGTGTGTGTGTGTGTGTGCCACATGCGTTAGAATATTCTTGGAAGGTAGAAAAGGGCAATGGATTCCTGGACCTTGAGTTACAGGTGGGCTGTGAGCCTCCTGACAGGGTACTGGAGACCAAACTCAGGGACTCTGGAAGGGCATCGCCAAGCACTCTCAACCACTGAGCCATCTCTCCAGCTCCCCCACCCTCCCCCACATCTTATTTTTCACTTACCCTACTGTATTTAATTAATTTTTTTTAAGATTTATTTATTATGTATACAATGTTCTGCCTGCATGTCTACAGGCCAGAAGAGGGTACCAGATCTCACCATAGATGGCCGTGAACCACCACGTGGGTGCTGGGAATTGAACTTAGGACCTCTGGAAGAGCAGCCAGTGCTCTTAACCTCTGAGCCATCTCTCCAGCCCATAATTAATTTTTAATTACATCGTTTCTTCCTCCCTCCAACATCCATTGCCCCACAGTCCCCCAATCACTTTCAAATCCATACCTCCTTTTCCTCTAATTGTTGTTACATAGATGCATATATATGCATGAATATATAAACACCTGCTGAGTCTGTGTAGTGTTGCTTGTCTATTTTTTGTTTGTTTGTTTTTGTTTGTTTTATGGCTGACCACTTGGTATTGGATAACCAATTAGAGGGCTCATCCTTGAAAAAGACTGATTCTCCCTCTCTCAGCAGGAGAATTGCCTGTGGCTCTTCGCTCAGGGCTGGGGCCATTCAATCACCTCAATTGAAGAGACTTTCTTTCCAAACCATGCATTACAAGCATGGCTTTCAGATACACCTTTCCTAGCCTTTGCTCCCTCCTCCCCTCTCTTTGGCAGTACTGAAGCTTCTCCTCACCGACCATAGCAAGCACCACTTGGATTAGCTAAGAATTTCCCTTGAAGTTCATTCCATGGCATGATGGTTATGGTCCTAAAATTACCTAAAGGAAAGTAACCTGAAGTCACACAAGCCAAATGAGCCCTCACAGACTTTCCCTAACAGCCCCTGACCTTCAGCCCGTCTCCCTTGTTGGGTGTATGGGGATGAAGCCAAATTCTACCAGTTTCCTTTTCTCATTCACTGGTAACGTGGCTACAAAAGTGCTATCCGAAGGCTAATTTCCCTAAGAATCTAGAAACAGGTGCCTTAAGAGACAAAATCAGTTCTCACGTTTGTTTTCCATGCATCCATTAGTGGATCAGACAAGTCCCCGATGGCACAGCACAAAAATGACCCAAAGAACGAGCTGTGGGAAACAACTATGCCCTGCCCACCCTTTACCAGAGAAATTAGAAGGGACTGGGCTCTTCCTCCAGCAGTTTTTGAAATATCAGATGTTGTAGCCCACCAGGAGTGTGGTGGAACAAAGGGCAACTTTTATTTTAGAATCCTATCGCATGGCCTTTGACTGGTTCACAGACCCATCCTCAGTCACTGTGTCATTTGTATGCCCATTTGACAGAAGGAAGGGCAATGGGGAAGGCCCAGGACAAGGTGTGGAATTTCCCCTAGAGATGGTAGACTCCAGGGTTTTGTAAAAATCAAGAGTGGCTCACACCTACTGTGACAGACGAGTAAGAAACTTCATGGCAAGTAAGAGATGCCATTTGGCATGTATCTCAGGTTCTAAAGGGTTAACTGAACTGGGTCCCTGTCAGGAGTAAACAGCACCTCTCAAACTAAATGTAAATATCTTGCCCATTGCTGCATCTTCAATGGCCTCCCTTTCTCTTTCTTTATGGTTAGAATCATTTAAATCTTTACAGTAAACTGAAAAAAGAGCAATTTAAGAACAACAAAAGAAAGTTATTATTTCAATTTACCCTCAGAATTGTCCAATTACTGAGCAAATTGAAGAGGACTTACCTGTAATTTACAAAGTCATGAGATGTGTACCATTCCACTTAGCCCAAATCAGTGCAAAAGATGAACTCTGAGCCCCATTCCCACCCATTCTCCTTCACTGAATTCAGCAACCCAGCCTAACTCTACATGAATACATATACACACAAGTCCATACATAATTTACATGCACATATGTGTACACACAGAGATAACTTTGAGGTTCCGACTGGTAAATCTTCATTTTCATTTCCTCAAAGCCATGTGAAAAGCTGTCTTAGAGCTTCAGGGTGGAATCACTACTCTAAAGTTTCCCAAGTCACCGGCACCAGAAAAAATTTGTCAAAACTCCTCCCTTTCCAACATTAAGAAAAAGACGGTCATAGGTCCAAAAGGAAAGTCAACGGTCTTCAAAGAATTCAGGTCCCAACTAACCTAACCACAAGCTAGATTGCTTCTATGTGATTCTACTGAGTTCTCTGTTAGACATGCCATGGTATTGAACCATCCTCCTGGGATAACCATCACTCTCTGGATTCAGTTTGCAGGTTAAACTGAGAGATAACTCTGTGCTCTACTGCTGTGCCCTGACACTGAGGATGAGGTTTTTGCCTAATGGCCTGACATCTACCCCAGAGCAGGAGTCCACATTTCTGCTATAGGAGCAACGCCCTCTGCAGAAGGGCCAATGAGCCCCGGCATAGCAGGGCCAGATGGGCCATCAACACCTTCCACAGTCATTTATCACCATGAAAATCTGTAGGTGGATTTTTACTATCTTCACTCACTTTTACTATTCTCCCCACTTTGACTACTCCACACACACACACACACACACACACACACACACACACACACACAGGAAGATGAGGCCCCTGTGTCTACAGCTTCACTTACGGGACATGCCTTTGGTAAATCACCGGCATACCATCAAAATAATCCCAGACAAATGCTCTTGACAGCTGGGGTCTATAGGTTTTCACAGCACGTTTCTTCCCCTGCAGCTGACAAGAAAAATAAACATCTTCCAAAGAAAATGAAGGTCAATGCCAAAATGTCTCATTGATTCCCAGTAAAAATTCCCTTTTAAAATATTAATTGTGATAATGTTTGACTTTAGCAGAAAGACAGAAAGAAAAAGTTTGAGTCGGTGTGATGAACATTAGGGACATTGTGAGCTCAACAGTGTGAGGTAACTGAAGGATATGGGGTGCCACTAATCTTCATTTGACTGCCAACCAACCATGGGAATTTCAAAGGATTGGAACAACCTCTTTATTTGGGTCAAAGATTTTTCTCTTTAAAACTTTAAACTGTTCTGTTCAGTGACCACTGAAATTCAGCTCCCAAAATACTATCTGCTATTGAACACTTTTGTGTTTTATTTATATTGAGGACTCAAGTTTGGGTCCCAGTATCCATATCAGGAGGCTTGAAAACACCTGAACCTCTGGCTCAGAGAGATGCAACGCCCTCTTCTGTCCTCCAGAGGCACCAGCCCACAGGTACACATACATTCACACAGATACACATATAAACAATAAAAACTAATATCTGAAAGAAATGTATCGTTTTAATGAAGCCATAGGGCCAATAATAGTTACTGAAAAAATTAGTGTCAACACAGAAAAAAACTGATTCTGAGCTCAGTGGTGGGTTCCAGGGAACAAAGATACCAAGAGTTCCTGCTTGTCCAGCAGGGAAATGCTGTGGGGGCTGCTGGCAGCAGAATTCTCTAAAGTGGGAGAAAAGAGTCAAAGGCAGAAGAATTTGGAAAACTCTATGAGAATTTATCTGTGAGAATAAAAAAAGAAGGCATCTTAGTATGTGTCTGGGAAACTGTCAAAAGCATTGAATTCTGAACATTTCCTATTTATGATATTTATTTTAACCCTGCCACTTTTAAAACATTCAAAAGCAGAAGGAAGAGGCTAACTGTTAAGAGGTTGCTTTCTCTGTGAAGAATTGTGATTTTGTTAAGAGGAAAACGGGCTTTAGTGAATGGATCACAGTGCCTATCCTTGGGATGTTTTCCTGTTGTCATTACAACTTTGAGGATTCTGGCTTAAACCCAAAGTGCCACTGTACTCACAACAGTGACTCAGAAATGTCATCACAGTGTTTAAGGATGCATTAAACCACAGAGAGGGCACAAGCATCCTCCCCATCCAGGAGAGGAACAGGTCATCTCTCAGCCATAGCTTTTTCTTTCTAAAGGCATGTGGAAAGGGGTCTTATCTCTTTTTATCTCAACACATCTTTACAGAAATAAGAGCTAAAAGTGGCCCATACAGTCATCAGATTTAATTCCTCTCTTATAATTAATATCCAAACTTCCATAGAGCTTCCATGTCCCAAGTTCATAGCTTTATTCCCCAGTCAAGACTGCAAGTTCGGCGGTGTTCCTGGCTCATTGAGAATGGCATGTAGAAAGAATCTTAGCCTGGCAAGCCAGTGATCTGGTTCTTGTGACCCACGCTCACAACAAGTGCTCATGGTACATTTTTAAACCACATGATAAGTTGCACTGTGTATTCTCTGAGGAAGTCATGAACCTGAAATTAAAGAGGAAACAGGGAGGTGGAGAAGTAGAAGACAGCAGAGCAGGTGCTTCCTTCCTGGCTCAGTGATTGAACAAGTAACAGTCGTAGTTGCTTGTGATGCTAGTGTGCGACCAGAGCATGATGGTTGTCCCACGGAAGCAATTGTAGGGAGCGAAAAGGAAGAAGAGAGACCCCATTCCTTTCATTCAACTATGAATCATCCTCAAAGAGTGGACTTGTTGAGAAACTCCATTTTCAGTTCCAATTTTATAGAAAACAAAGCATTCTCAACCTCACAAGCTCTATATTCCCAAGAACATGACATCTTAACATAGGATGACTGATCACTTTGTCAAATGTGATACGGTTGCAGACAGTACTACTCCAGCCTTAATCAGAGAAGCCCCTCTTTCCACTGAATGGTGGCAACTGCACTCATAGCTACACAAGATACCTAGAAAAAGTGATGGTTAAGGGCTCAGCCTCAAATAAGACACTTACACCATCCTTTGTAAGGTTCAGAGAACATTGCATAAGAGGAGGTGGGAAAAATGAAGAGCCAGAAGATTGGAAAATACAAAAGAACTTCTGGAGAAGACGGAGTCATCCCAGACACATCCCACAGCAGCTGTGAATGGCCTGCACTGTTCTGCACAATAATGGACCCACCCACAGTCAAGCACAGATGGAGGAGTGCAAGAGACCCTTCCTTTCACTGATGAACTATTTGTCGATAATGGGTTCAAGGAGTGGACAGTCATTGCCTTGAGTTGTATACCCACTGGTGATCCCACTTGGCACCAGTGGACGCTTCCTATCCAATGGTCACACAAGATAGCCCTGGATAAATTAAATGTATCACAAAATAAAACCAAAGGTCATAAATGGGAGAAAAGGATTGATTGTGGAGGAGGCTTAGTAGGATGGGAGGGACATAGGGAAATGTGGGAGATAATCAGTGTGCATTGTATCCATGTGTAGAACTATCAAAGCACAAATTAAATCCACTCTCATTCAGAAAAGAGCTGCAAAGATGCTCTAACTAAAGGGACATAAAATAGGTGTGTGTATCTGAACACCAAAGATAAAATAAGGACTGTTTTTTAAATGTTCCATGGAACATAATTTTACAGAGCATTTTCTCCTATAAAGGTCCTTAACATTCCATAAACTAATACAGAAGGCAGCTTCGGCAACCAAGCCAGCGTACACTATTTTTCTTGTAACTCCAGCCCCTATGATGTCACTACAGTCGTGACAAACTCCAGTCCTGCTGGAAAGGTCTTCAGAGCACTCTCAGAGGTGGGACATAGTCTAACAAGAAGAGGCCTTTTGTCTGTCAAGACCATGAAACCAAGAGAGGCTTCTAGCTCTGAAGATGGAAACTGTCATGCCCCGGTGGCTTTCAAGTGATGATCATTTACTGTGGAAAAGTCTGTCATCCTCCCTGTTCGCCTTCATGAGAGAGAGCATAGGAGCACCAGGCCCATCGGGAGTGGAGAATTGTTTGCTGTGGATTGCCGAGCTGTTCAGAGGGGCTTTTCCTCCCAAGCAGGTCCACTGCAAACATCCTGTGCTAGCTAGTCTGTGCTCAGTGACCAATGGCCAATGCCAACAAGTCCAGTCCTTGTCACTTCTCTGGTACAGTAGGCTAGTGGGACCATGTTTGCTCCTCTGACTCTCTTTGATCCTCCTTCTTGCTCCCTTTGGATCCCTTCCTGCCTTCCTGAAGCTAGACTTGTCCCACTGTTTCAAAGCCCAGCAAGGAGATTTCCATTCTTAAGGTTAGGAAACAGATCGCTGACAGCATTGTTATTTAATGTTGCTTACTTTCATATGTGTGTTTATAATTCCTGTCTGTATAAGTTGGAAAATGCCATTGCTCAGACTCAAAAAGTCTTAGAAACTTTTGTCAACAACTTTTCTCAAGACTGAGATGTGAGCCTAAATAGGTACACAAGATTCTCATCCCTGACACAGATCTGCAATCATAGATACCAAAACCCACACTTTTTCAGGAGACTAGGGCGCACATCATAGAACTAGGTGAGTAACTACAGAGAACCCAGGGAGCTAGAGAGGTGTCTGGTAGAGTGCTTGCCTGGCATGCATGAAGCCTGCGGCATGCATGAAGCCTGCATCACTTAACCAAGCATGGTTGTGCACACCTGTGATCCCAGCACTTGGAGGCAGAGACAGAAGGCTCAGAAACTGGAGGTCATTCCTTATTACAGAGCAAGTTGGGCCGCTTGGGCTACCCCCGCCCCCCAAAATAGAGATTTAAGAAGATAATTTAGCTCTCATTGTCACAGAAGAAATTTTAAGTATTGTATTTTAGGTCATTTCACGTGTGCTGTGGAAACTGGAAAGATTTGAACTGGGACCATGAGTCTGTGTCTGTTTCTCAAACTGTATTGGGCTCAAGAATCTTCCCAGATTTTATTTAGATGCAAGTTCTGATTCCAGATCCAAGTAGGGCCTGAAATTCTGAAATTCCCAAGAGCTCCTGGGGGACTCTGGAACTGCTGGTCCAGGGATCACACTTCAGGAAATAAAGTTTGCTAGGAATCATTCTGCAGCCATTTTTCAGAAAAGGTAGAAATGACCTCCAAGAAAGAGGGAGGGGAAGCTGAGCATCTCCTTCCAGACACCATGGGAGCTCTCAGGCTTGAGGGGAGGAGGCTATGTGTCAATCTCTGAGTGTGTTGCCATCTTTTCTCTTCTTCAGATTTCCTGATCATGTGAGGAAGAAATGGCACACAGGATTTCTGGCAGACCTCCAACATCTGGGAGCTGAAAGATCTCTTCCTGTTTGGGGAGATGAAGAAATACTAGGAAAGAGACTTGGGAGATGGTTCACTTGGTAAAGTACTTGGTGTTCAAGCGCCCTTGTAAAAAGGCTAGGGGCACTGGAAGGTGCTTATAAACCAAGTGTTGGGACTGGAAGGACAGAAGGATTGCTGGGGCTGGTGGCCAGTTAGTCTAGCCAAATCAGCAAACTCCAGATTCAACGAGAGATCCTGTCCCAAAAGCTAATGTGGAGATCAGCTGAAGAAGATACCCAATGTTGACCTCCAGCTTACACACACACACACACACACACACACACACACACACACACACACACACACACACACACACGAGTTCATACATATACACACATGTGCACACACAAACACATAAACACACACACACATGACACAGAGAAAAGGAAAACTTAAAATTAAGACATAGATCTATCATAGGATCATGCTCTTTCTAAAGGTCTTTAGTGATGAGCATTTTTAAGCATGACTCCCAACAATTTTCCTTAGACTCTATGGCTTAGAGACAGACCTGAGCCATCGAAAATAAATTGTCTTGATCCAGATGAAGATGAGGCAATTCAGAGATGCTCATGATTCATCTAAGCTCACTAGCACCATCCAAGAAAATTCAAAGATGTCTTCCTCCTAAGGCCCATTCAACCTGACTCCTCTGGTTGCTGATATAGAATCCTTACTGTGTTCAATAATTTAACCATTATCAATGATCAAAGAAGCATTATTTAGTCTTGAACCCAAACCAAGACAGGATATACATGAAAGAGACCAGTGCTTCCTGGTGCAGGCAGATGATATTTATTTGGTTTCCAGTAGTCCTAGAGATTCAGTCTAAGGTGCAAGAAAACCCAAAGACATACCCTGCTCCTGCTGCTTGAATTTATAGTCAAATGCTTAGAGTTTCCCTCAAGGCCATGACATTTCATCATCTTGGCAACAGGCAGGCAGGCCTGTGGCTATTCCAATTGAAATAAAGAAAAACTCACTGTTCTGAGGGACCACCGCCTGCAGGACTGGCTCAAGAACTCCGTTTCTTAGTCTGACCCTGAAAACTCAGACAAGGACCTTCAAAACTGCTGAGGCTTCATCAGATTTCTCCAGGGCAGGGACCATGATGCTCTGGTTTAGAGCTAAAAGCCAGCGGCACAGCTGAAGCTGCATCCGACTTTATGGAAGTAAAACTTCAGGATGGCTTTCAAAACCCTTCTGATCTGGCTAGCAGTTTCTCTAAGTCTACCACGACTTCCGGAACAAGTTGGCAGTCCGTCTCTAGTTAGTCTAAAAAGTCACGGCTCGTGACCTCTCTGATCAGAGACCTTGGAGACTCGATTGTGCAAACCTCCATCATCACCCTGGTGTGAAAGACGACGGTTGTTCTGCAGGGTACACAATGTGAGACATGACTGGCAAGTTTTCTCCATAAACAGAACAAATCTCTTCCCTCACAGAGCCGCCTTTATTTAAGCAAGACATTTGCAAGGCTCAGAGTCTCCTTGAATCTATTAGAACCTTTCCCTGAGTGAGGAAGCAGACATTGTAAATGAACCATGACTCAGAAACCCCCTTGTACCAGAAAATATCCTATGCATTCCAAGGGCATTTTATGTTCTCCTTTCTTGACATGGTAGTTCTATTGGATTCATTTATTTTTTGTTTAATGCTTTAACCAGTTTCTGTAGATTATTACAGTCAAACAAGTGATTTCTTTCAGAATTAGTTTTTATGGGTTTTTTTGGTTTTTTTTTTTTTTTTTTTTTTTTTTTTTTTTTTTTTGTTATTCCTCCTTCTGACTTTGGAAGAGTTTCAGATTCACTAAAAGGAAAACTAGAATACGACAGGAACAGCCAGGGCCATACACTCAGCCTTACTGCAGTAGGAAAAGTTCGACCCAGATTCCCCATACTAAACAGAGGAAAAGGAAGAAAATTAAAACCTAGTCTTCATCTGTTGGCACATGTCCAGACCCGGAAAACCAGTCAGAATCAATGACAATTTACAAGCTTGCAGAATAAAACTCTAGCTCTCAGAATTCACAGACTTTCACCTTGTTCTGCACTACACAGATGATGTCCGAGACTCCAGACTTGTGGACAATCTAGAGAGGAGCAATGTGCATTTCTGTCCTCTGTCTACTAGAAAACAAATCCAACTTGCCATCCACATAGTCTGTTTAACGTGTAGTTGTTCTGTAACAACCTGCCGAGATATGGCCAGAGTTATTACTGAGTCAAAAGACCTCACAAGGCCACGAACTTTAATTTTGAAATTCTGTTCCTAGAAATATGTAAGAAAATGTACCTACTAAAGAAACTGAGCGTTGACTGTGTGTCAGACGCTGTCTGGTGACTACCTCCAATGTCTCAGAGCCAGCGTCTTGAGTATCTTAGTTCACACCCCCTTTTCATGCAAAGTGCTTTTACACAACCACAATACGGAGGGGTCTAGACTAGGCACCTAAGTCAAGGATCAGCTGGCAACAACTCACAACTTTTAAATGATCTTCAGCACATATATGCATGTATTGTGTCCCTTACTAAAGACTAAGGCAAAATGACACACTAATAAGAAGATATGTTTGTTTATTTGTCACAAAGGTATTGAATGGATGGAACATCTTCAATATTTTTCACATTGGTCAACATTTTGATATTACAATTTTCAATGCCAAAAGTGCTCCTTTACATAAATTTGTGGTACAAAATGGCAGATGTGTGTTTAGGCCCACTTCAGAAATCATTGGAAGTTCTGTTGTAATCCTAAGCCCAAATCCAGGAAATTATTTTTTATGAGACTTAAATCAGTAACTGAGCCAGCAATTGTTAAAATCAATCCAATCAAACACTATATTAGTCTGAAACTTACACACCAAGGAATGACAGTAGAAAAGTATTAAAGGTCTTTATTTTCTATAATTAAATCACTGTGCTTCTATAGGCATAGAAAGCTGTGTGTCTGTAATAAAAGTCCTGCAATTCAAAGCACCCCTCATCTGAATCTGAGCCAGGCTGCTTCAGGCAGTGTTGTGTGGCATGAGGGCATGCAGGATGAAGGCAGAGAGTGTCACATGTTGTGTGTTCCAAACCAAGGCTGCAGTCAAGCTGCAGAATGAGTACTGCCAGGACACAACATATTCATTATGCATTTTATTTTGATGAAGTTTTGGTCAGTGCACATTCAGAAACTTCTTTCAGTTGCCAAAATTTTCACAGCCCTGCATTCAGGTGCATGACCCCATGTACAGTCAGGGTCCAGTTTGAAGCTGGGCATTGGAGCAGCCCTATGAGGTAAGTTCTGAGCATGCTCACTTAACAACTGAGGCAACTAAGATTTGGGAAAAGGGACAGCATCTTGGGCAAACACTAAGGGACAGGGCATATTAACCATTTTTGCATTACTTCTGAATGTTAGAGCATTATTGATACTAATAATGATGATGATAATAATAATAATAATAAACCTGGTCCAGTGTGATGGCTCAGCAGGTAAAGGAGGTTGCTGCTAAGCTAAGCCTTGTGATCTCAACTCTGACTCCCAGGACCCACAAGGTGGAAGGAGAGAATCAACCATCTCAAGATGCCCTCTGACCTCGTGTACTGTGCCATGTTGATGCCCATGTCTATACACACACATGAATGAATGAATGAATAGATTTTTAAAAGAAAAATCTAAGCAATAGAATTGTGGAGAAAACACACAGAATAGAACCAAATATAGTCATATGTTGAGGAATAATATTCTAAACTATGAGAAAGTGTCAGCAACCTAGCGAGAGAAAACAGCTTTCCAAAACAGAACAGAGCAGTGCCCATTTAGAAACATAAAAAAGATAAATGCCTAAAATGTTAAAAATTGTTCTCTCTGAAAGAATATGCATGATGTTTTTCATTGCTATGTTTTATATTTTAACAACAATTAATAATGCAGTCAAAGTTTTGATAGGATTGTTTAAATTGTTAATAAAATGGTAGTCATTACCAAGTAAAATTCTCCTAAATAGTTCTGCTAAAAAAAATTTAAAATTTCAAGCTCTTTTGTGCCATCCATTACAACACAGATTTGTCTAAAATGCCTGTGGGGGAATTCTACTATAGGAGTTTAACATTTTTTTAAATAGGAAGCCATCATTTTCCTGTGATTCTTCCAAGTGGGGAGACTCTGGAGGAAATAGCCAGGTATAAAAGTCCCTTAATGCCTTCAGGCATAGCCTGGGCTAAGACTTTTATAATGACTTCAAGATGTCAAACACAGAGAGAAAGAAACTCTAGCACTCGGACATCTCACTGGGAGCCTGGTAAATGACATCACTGTGTGCAGAGCAGGGGCCTGGGGCTTCCAAACATGGTGGTAAATTAGTGTCTGCCCTCCATCCCTCTCAGCCCACTCATGCTGAAAAGTGCTCCATGCCTTTGGAAATACATCTGATTTGAAGTCGATGAACAGTGTTTTGCACTAATAGCGTGAAACATGTGAGAGCCCATCTGCAGCAGTCACAAGTTTAGCAATTACTGAAGTTAAAGGCCTAGAAGTGTAATTACAGTTAATAGGAGATTAATTGAGCTGTGCACACAGAAGATTGCACTGTAGTCTCAAGAACACCTCTTCCAAAATGTGAAGCTATAAAATGCCAGTGTCATTGGCTGTTCAGTTAGTAATGGGATCTAACAGAAATGATGAATGCCTGTGAGGTATCAGATGCTGTGCCTGTATAAATTAAGTCTGTGTGGCCATCCCATGAGGTTAATCAAACCCCAGTTTACAGACGAGCCAGAGAACCTAAGAGAGCCATACTTGTCTAGACGGCCACGATTCTTTGATAGGCGTGAGCACACACACACACACACACACACACACACACACACACACACACACGATGGAGAATTGGTCAGAACATGATGAATCTCCTTAAGACATTCCTGTCTTTAAATTTCTTCTTAGGATTCACTTTTTTGTGTATCACAGAAATATATATTTATAATACTGTTAGAATTTAAAAATTAAAATGATGATGTATAAATGAAAATGTGACCATTTGTAGTCACAAAGACACACTCTGATCATTTAGTACTGAGTTTTGTTTGAGGTAAAAGGTCTTCACGTCTGCTATCTGAGTCTGGGTAGCTAACGATGACAGGCATTTTCTCACATTATTATACAAATTGGTTTATTCCTGTATATTGTTATACAAATAAAAATAAACCTCTTTAGCATTCAAAAGAAATTGTCCCAATTATTGTCACATAGCAATACAGAGGAAGCTTGTCTATTTGGAACTAGACCATCATGCAGTGACCAAAGTGAACTTAACATGGTTAAGCATACAGACATCTTAGTAGAAATGTGATGATATGTCTAGGTACAAGTTATTCATAGCAATGTCCTGAAAAAGAGATAAGACAGGAAAATATTATCTGCCAAAATAGAGTGTATCTCACCACAGAGAGAAATTCAGGGGTTATGCACCTTTTTTACAACTGTAATACACTTTCAAATGCATGTGTTTGAAAGATAGCTAAACTGCTAACTAAAGACAGATATTAATGAAATTGACATGGTAAGTTAAACTTTTATGGGACGAACTGTGTCTTCTCAAAATGTATACTGAATTCCCAGTCTCAGGAGCTCCACCTGAGAATATTGCTGTCTGGCTGGGGTCAGTAAAGTAGAGCTGGTGTCCTTGCTGGGAAGAGGAAGTTACAAACCAAGCACAGTGGTGCCCATCTGTGATCCCAGCCCTGGAGAGGGAACAGCAGGGTCGTGGGTTAGAAGCAAGCCTGGGCTGTGTAGTGCGGCCTTATAAACCAGAGAAGGGGGAAGAGGAGGAGGGGAGCAAGACAATATGTATACACAAACGAAAGGCTATGTAAGGACACAGCCACAAGTCAGTCATCTGCAAGCCAAGGAAGCAGACCCTTGAAGGAACTAAATTGCCCTTTAATCTAGGACTTCTAATCTCTGGATTTAAATTAATTTCTGTATTGATATTTTATTTATTTATTTGTGTGTGTGTTATTGTATGTGTGTGTGTGTTACTGTGTGTGTGTGTGCCCATGGATCCAGAAGAGGATGTCTGATTCTCAGGAACTGGAGTTACAGATAGTTGTGGTCTGCTTGATGTGGCTGCTGGGAATCGGGTTTGGATCTTCTGCATGAGTAGCATGTGTCCTTAACTACTGGGCCATCTCTCTGGCCCACAAAATAATTTTTCATTGTTTAAGCCATGTAGTCTGAGATACTTTGTTATAGTAGGCCTAACAAGCTAATTTACAAATCTAGAAAACTTGCTGGAGAAGAAAAATTTAATAAAGTGATAGCTACTGTGTATCTGTAATGCATTTTAATAGTATTTTCACAAGCAAGCTTCTTAAGGCTTGCACATCATTTCAGACCAGCAGACTGAAGAATGGAGAGGCTTTATGTTGAAGGCACCGGGATCAAAGGCAGAAGCCCTGGATCTAGGCCTCTCCTCTGCCACCATCTGATAGCCCTGTACCAGCAACCTTACAGGATGGAGAGAAAAACAGAGGTGAAAAGATAAGAGGGACATCCTGTCCTCAGAGCACTCTAATCTAGACCCTAGAGACACTGCCAGGTGTGAGGTGACTGTAAAGCAAAGCCAAAGCATTCACCTTTTGAATTAGGCAAGTCACAGGAATAGCAGGGAGGGCATATTGATTTCAGACACCTCCAAAAGATACTATCAGTAAACTGAGACCACCCCTGCCCCCGTGAGATCTAAACAACCCCTTCCCACTGCTGAAAAGGAGTTGAGTGTCTACAAACAGCCAGAATGAAAACTCCACATGTTTAATCAGACTGCAATGTATAAGTTTTTTTGTTTTGTTTTGACACAGGGTTTTACTATGTAGCCCTGGCTGTCCTGGAACTCACTATGTAGACCAGACTGGCCTCAAACTCATGGAGATCTGCCTGCCTCTGCCTCCTGAGTGCTGGGATTAAAGGTGTGGGCCACTACACACAGCAGTATAAAAGTTATTCCTGTGCTTCCAGCTCCAAGATCCTAAAGTCCTGGACAATTCAATCAAGCTTCTCATCAACTACTCTGTCCATCGCTCTGTCTTAATGAGTAGTGCAAAAGATATTCACTTTTTCAGTTAAAATAATTTTACAGTTGAAAATAATAAGCCACAATGATTTGAATTCAGTCTGAGCAGAGAATACAACTTTATATATGAGTTGTTATTCAGGGGGAATGTGTCTATCTTATTCCTCATCACAAGTCCAGAGGCCAGCAGACTGGCTGGCACATAGCACACATTCAACAAATATTTGTTGTTTGAATGTTATAAGGATGATGGATGAATAACATGTTTCCTATCAGACAAAACATCAAATTTATGGGGAGAGAATATCTTGAAATTCAGCTCTAGACAAACCTTAAATCATACAACTCTAGTAGCAGGGTGCAGGAGCAGGCATAATGGAACTGAAAGATTTGAGTTCTGAGCCTGTCCATGCTTAATAGTTGGGTAACTTACAGTGTTTGTGCACCATTACTGGTCTGAATGAGGTCAGTGACATCACCACTTCTGAACATTTGTGGAGTGTTGTGCAGATCAAACAAGTCAGTATGCACTCTAGTTCCAACAGCCAAGCTAGGGAACCAACATGGGTGTACAAATACAGAGTAACGGGTCAAAAAATGCAAATATATACGCAATGGAGTTTTTTCAGCAATTGAGAAAAATGAAGTCATATGTTTGCAGGACAGTTAATGCAACTAGAAATAATCTTGTTCAGCAAATAAGCCAGTCTAAGAAAGACAAATAGTGCATGTTTTTCTCTCATTTGTGGCTCCTATGTTTTATATACACACATAAAATAATGCATGTATACATGTACATGTGACATGAAAGCAGAATAGAGGCTGCCTAGGTAGACAAAGGGGACTAATGGGGGGTGGGGAGGAGTGGATATGGGAGGATATGTGTTAGTTATTTTGCGGCGCTCTTACCCTGCAAGGAAATGTCACAAATCCTCTAATAAGAGTTTTATTAAGATGAAAGGGACAGAGAGTGCCCAGGCCTGTGGGAGACACGTGTGTAGAGAAGAAGGAGCTGGGAATATGGCGCCAGCTTATAAAGGCTCAGCATGCACAGGTCGACATAACTACTCCACGAATGTGCGTAGATCACATGGCTACGTTGCACGCTTACATAACCATGAAAAGTCACGGATCCTGGTCACGTGAGACGCCTTGACCTGGAAATGGCTATCTTGACCTAGAACTGGCTAGGCTGAAGTGTCCAGGTCCTCCGGGCATATGCAAACACACCCAACCTTGGGGCGTGTTGTGAGTCCATCAGTATGGTCAATGTATAACATATACTTGTATAAACAGACCCTTATGCAAGGTAATACCATGTACAGTGGATATATACAATGAAAAATTTTAATTCTGTATGTATGCATAAACATACATATAATTTAAAAATGTAGTATCTATTAAAATGAAATATACACACACATGCATACACACACACACACTCACACATGCACACACACACACACACACACACACACATGCACGCACGCACGCACTCACGCACTAGGAATTCTGGGAACCAAAGAAGCCAGAGGCTGTCTGTAGGTTGAAAAGCATGCCAGGATCTCTCTTACAACTCAGGATTCTCAGATGAAAGCAGACTAGTGCTTTGGAGATTTGAGAATGGTATCTAATTATGAGAGAAAAACAGTAAACTTGGAGTAAGCTAAGCAAGCCGTGAGTTTAAAGCAGTAAGAGCGCAAGGTGAGCTGACGTTGCCCATCTCCGTTCATAGAACTGGCTAAAAGTCATTTGTTTCTCAATAAATCCTCCTTTCCAATATTCTGGGTGCCTCTGGCAGAAAACGTTATATAGCTATAAAATGTGAGCCCTCATCAGAGTCATTTCAAGACCGTTGCCTGTCTTAGCCACTTTGTTTGGAAGCTAGACCCTGTGTCATATCAAAAAGGAAAATGACCACACACCCTCTATTTAATAATATTCAAACATAACTCTGCATGAATTAAATTGCAGTTGACTGGCTGATAGAGTCCTGAATTGGTAAATACTGCTTTCATTTATATTTCAAAGCCTGTAATTTTTTTTCAAGTATCACATAAATATTTACTAAAGGCCTCAAATAGAGCAGGAGCTTCTGGGTGGAGCTGTAATGGGAATAGATAAAAGCGATCTTGTCTACCATGACGATCTAATTAGCTCCTTTGCATAACTACTCTGGATTTTGAATAAGAAAAACAAAGGCCTTCCAGCCCTGCTTCCTAGTCATCTATGCGCAAGAGGCTCTTTCCCTACCTACTCTGTTCGCCTAAGACTGGTCATTTGTTACCTGCTAGTTCGAATTGATTTCCTTTGCCTTCGCCTCCCTGAGCTAGGAGTGTAAAGAACAGACTGTGCGATTTACGCCAGCCCTCTCGTACCAATCATTAGATAACAAGACCCTTTACTGGAAGCATTTAGAGTAAAACAATACTTTGAGTTTACCTTCGCTTTCATTTCCTTCTTTATTACAGCGGGTTCAAAGGCAGGCCAAAAAACGGTATCCCAAGGCCTATTTAGACACCCAAGCGAAGAATGGCCAGTCATTCTGGATAAATCCCTTGGCTCCAGTAGAATTTTATACATTCTCAAGTACCAGTTTCCAATAACATTTTGGGGGCTCGATTTTTCCCTTGTCTGCTGCAGCCACTGTCTTTACGTATAAAGGGAAATGAGTCATGTTAAATTATGCTCAAGTGAATGGCCTATAAAGACATACCTAGCCCATCCTGTTTTGCTAATAAAAAGATTTGTCCTCCGGAAAAAGTAGAGCTGGGCTATGCCAAGGGGTTTCCAGTAGAGCGAGACAAGCCCAAAGTCCTTAGACAGGAGAGTCTGAATGTATGGTTTTTCTTCAATGGGAGGTGGGAGTAGTGGGGAGCAGGGACCTGTCAGTCTTGAAAACCCAGGCTTATGGCAGTGAGGCTAACAACTTCCTGTGGTTCATGAGAGGTGGCAAGATCCTGCCTGAAAGTCCTGACAACTATAAAAACAGACATGGCCGCTAGTATCCTGTATAGAATATCGACAGTGTCTTCCAGAATTACCACACTCCAACGTCCACACAGAAGACACGTCTAACTCTTGTCTGTCAAACAGTACTAAATAAAAACAAAATTCTTCCTATTTCAAAACTCGGGCTCATATTGACACTCCTCATTTGTAACCCTCGGATTTCATGATGGACTCACTCAAGGACACTCAAAATCTCACCAACAAATTTTGGTGTTTGTCCAGGTAAACACTAGGAGGTACACAGGGCAGGAACACAAGTTTGGGGATTTTCTCATATTGTCCTTGTTAGGGTGCTCTGGTCATCACAGAAATCAGTACTCACACATTCAATGGCTGTAAAGGTTACACAGACTTCACACCCACCGTGAAGGGACAAGTCGGCACAGGTTGGAGAAGTGGCAAACAGAGAGGCCAGGTTCCCTGGGAAGGAACATCTGCAATTCAGTTTTGCCAGATGGAAAACTTAGATAATCTGGTGCCGTAAGAATGAAGCCAGTAATTTTGATTTTTAGGAAAGGCTTTCCAATGGCATTTTTATGCATTATCTTCATGTAACCTCTGTTTGCAAACTGAATTTAGACTAAGGCGCAGGCAGGTAGGAGGTATTCTGACTCCTGCTGTAGACGGGGTTTGATTCTGTCACTTCAGCATGAAGAAAGGTGACCATGGCACTGATGTCGTTCCTTTGTTGGTTCCCTTGACTTTCACTGATGTCAATGAACTACTTCAGAATATTCAACAACCAAGAAGTGTGAGTGAGGAGACGCTTAGGGAGCAGCAGATCCAACCCCCCTCACTGAAGATCGTAGAAAAGCTTTACGTCATGGAACTTCACATGGATAAACCATGTGAGGCTAGGGCTTTACTTTGTCCATTTTCCCTCACCATTGAATTTTAAAGTGTGTGCACAGTAAGGTGACCCTCATATCAGAGACTACAAACAGCGATTAGAGATATGCAACACCTTTTTAAAGAAACACACGCCGGCTCACTAGCACAGCCGAAGGGGAAAGGTTAAGGGCTATATTGGATTGTTCTCCTCTGTGCCAAGATTCCGCTCCAGCTGCAACTAAATAGTGGTTCTCAGGATTAATTACATAAAACCCGTGTAAATTCTAACTATTTACTATGTGATTAGAACTTCTCTGGACAAAAAAAAAAGAAAAAGCTCGTATTTGATTTCCTTGCTGTCCGCACTTGCCCAGCCCTCTCCCCAGTGCTGTGTACTGAAGCTGTGTAAACCCAGGTCTTTCTCCTGCAGAACCAAGGGTGAGATATAAAAGTTTATAGAAATAGTGAAACTCAAGTACAGAGACTTCATTTTATGTGAACAACGAAAAATAGCCCGTACATTACAGCCTAAGTTGTCATGCTGCACTTTCTCCCAGAAGCATGGACAGTTCTTCACTTTTGCATCTGGGTAATCTCAGGGGCTCATTAAAAATGCAAATGTATCAGCCCTGCCTCTGTGGGTTTACTGTGGCTGTGGGGCAGGAGAGACCTCTCAGAAGTTCAAAATGCAGGAAATCCAAGGACTATACTGGGAGAAGAACCAGTCTACAGACTTAGGGGGTCTATTGGCCAAACTGGGGGAAACTAAGGCATCTAGTGTTGATAACATGTGTGGTAGGACCCTCTTCGATTATAGCCATTCTCCTCTCCAGTTTAAAAACTTATCAAATAAATGTTTGATCCCTTTAATAGTTTTAAATTTCAGCTTATTTAGATACCATATACACTTTAATATATATTTTTAATTCAGTTAATTGTAAAACTATACAATAAGCTCTCACAGGGTCACACTCTTAGACAAAATAACTATAGGCAACTAATGACTACTGAGAGAAGGAAAATTAACCCACCCCTCCCAAGGATGAGCCCTCTTATTGGCTGGCCAATGCAGAGTAGTAAGCCCTGAAATTATATACATACATGCAACTAAAATGGACTCAGTAGGTTGTATTTATAAATATTTGTGCACACATACATACATATTGTGTGTGTGTGTAGCAACAATAATCAGAGAAAAACAGACTATCAAATTTGGAGGGGATGAGAGAGACTAGAGAAAGGATAGTTGAGATGAGCTGGAAGGGAAAATGGAGGGGAACTGGTATAATTCTATTTCAATTAAAAACATACACAGTTTTAAAAAATATATACAGTCAATTTTGATATGTTCATTTGAACACACTGGGTGAAATATGAACACTTTAGAAGTAAGGAGATATAAATGCATAATTCAGTCAGGTTTTTCTTTTTTGTCCTTGGCATTGATGAAGAACAAATTAGCTACTGTCCTTGGGTGCCTACCAGAAACAATAGTAACGAGTGGAGCTTTCTTCCCCTTAGTAATATGTTCCTTTGTAGATAAGCACTGTGGCGAGGTAAAGTAATGTGTTTTAAAAGTTTACTATTTTCTTGCTCTAAGATATGAATGATAAAGGAGTGAGAACTAGTACAGAAACATCTGCTCCACTGAGACCATTGATTTTGGTCATTAGAAGAAAGATGCACGGAATGTCAGAATAAAACAAAGCGATGCCAGACTCAGCTCTGTTCCCTTACACAAGCCCGGACAGCTGCAGGACACTGCGCACATACTGCCTTGCACAATGAGCCAGGGGTTCAGGTAGGTGTGGGAAGGGTACAATTAACAGTGTGGAACAAATTTTTAAGAGAGACAGTGTTTTCAGTTTTAAAGAATTCAATAAATACAACAATGGAGTTAACAAATGTGTTTTTCTTGCTCTCAGAACTGTTCAAACCACTTATTAATCTCCAGTCTGTTTCATCAGCCCTTTACGATGTGTTACCAGGAGTTTTTCAAATTTAAACTTCATTACATCATTTTATAGTTATAAACCCCACCATTATAGTTCTTGGTCTTAACTAGGCCATGAAGGGAAGAATGCATTCATTAGGCGAGTAGAGGGCTAGAAGCCTGTCGTTTAAACAAGGTTTAAAAAAACAATAAGATGCCAACATTCACAATTTTAAATAGACTCAAGGATGCAAAAAAAAAAAACCTGAATTTGGACATAGTGTGCTGAATTTTCATACTGAAATTAAACCTTCCTTGACACATCTCTGGAAAGGTGGAGACGCACAGCACTGGTGTCTCCTGATTTCCCACATCAAGAAAGGATGTGTAAGTAGCTCTTAACAGTGAGAAGTTATTTGTGTTTGGCTCGCTTTTGCTGCTGCTTCCTTAACTAGCTCCTGGGTAGAATTCATTAATTTTTATTAACAGGGAAAACATTTGTCCCCGTGACAATATTTGCATTGCCTGAATGATTTTCACCTCTGCCACAAGGTGTACTCTCGGCTCATATATCACCCGATCACTTGGAGAGCAGAAAGACCCTCAGTCATTAGTGAGTGAATTAAAGATGATCTTAAGAGCTATTAATCACAGTGACAAAAGCCTTAATGTTTCTGTGACCCTAGTGGAGCCTGGGGACTCGAGGGGAAGCAGAGGGAGAGAAAATGGAAACATATGTTTTCTCCAAAATAACCTACCTTAGGAGAACTGTCAAAGAGAGAGTCACATCAAACTAAGAAATTCTGCCAGCAACTGGCCTCCGGATTATGTGTCTATTTATCTTCTGGCAAAGCCATGTTTCCCTTTAAAGCACATGTTTTCTTCTATGGACAATTAGAGAGTCCAAACCCTGTTGTCTTTTGTATCTTTAATTCCTTAATTCAGAGTTTATTCTGAAGGACCTGTGCTTCTGTTAAACTGTATTTAATTTGAAAAAAAAAAAAAAACCATAAATTGCATTCAGTGGGCCAGCCACATAAATCAGAATAGAAACAAGCAGACAATGGCAGTGAAGCCCCGTTATGAACATTAATTCACACAGATACAATCCTCCAGTAACCCAGCAAAACAGTAGCGTTATTAAGCACTACAGCAGGCTACCACATTTAATCAATCTTCAGTGTATCTGGCTGTATTCGTCTAGATGTTTACATGAGTAGAAAGGTACGAGCTCCAGTATTAATAACAGAGGCACTCGCTGGAATTTCAATTATCTTTTGCAATATGTTGACATAAGGAGCAGACTAGCACTGGCTAATTCAGAGCGTGGTGAGAAGACCCGTATCCCCTGATTGGTATGTGTGCCTTTGTTACGGCAGCCGAGGGACAAATATTGCATTGTGTTCATATTTTTCGATTGGTTCTGCCCTTATGATTAAAAAAAAGCACATTTTGGCTAAATAGTGTTCCTTTACACCAGGTTCTTTGATGTGGCTAGGATAAGTCAAAAACATAGGTGAAATTATAGTTTTCTCTTTTGATATTGACAGCATGTCACCTGCCGTATGTGAAAAAAAAAAAATCTCCTTTCCAAACACTTCCAGTATACTGCAGTGACTAACCCACAACTGAGATACAATAATCACGTGTTAGGCTGGCCAAGGTGGAAAAACAACATCAAAAACACATCACTGTAGATTAGAAATACTAAGAGTTTTCAAAATTTCTTTCTTCAATGAACTTTTATGTTTCAACTAAAGAGCTGGAAACAATTCAACTGAAAAACTTAAATTGGAAGTACATAAGGAAAGTTTTGATTACTTATTTTAAAATATTTATAAGGATAATTGCCTTCCTGTAGCCACCAAGAAGATAAAAGAAAAATGTTATCATTATTTTGCTCTAATAAAAAAATTATAATAACTTGAAAGTCCCACAGTGGGCTGGGGATACAGCTTAGCATAAGAAAGAAGCATTTGCCTGGTATGTGTAAGGGTTCAGTCCCCAGTAACACACACACACACACACACACACACACACACACACACACACACACACAGGGGTGGGGGAGAAAGGAGAGAGAGCGAGTACTCCGTGAGTGAAATATAATCTTAAGAACATCTTACACATTTTTTCTACCATTTCTATTTTTTTACACAGTTGTGTGTCACATGTCATTACTTCCCCATCTCTCAGAAGAGGAAGCCAAAGTCTGTACAGTGAAAGAATGTTCCCCAACACCTCCAGTCTAAGTAAGGACCAGACAATGGATTTAGTCGCCCTGAAGCTACACAGTGTCTCACATAGGTATAAATTCAAGAACCATACCAGCTGTCCAGAGTTAATCTATAAAATGGGACTCCAAGCAAGCCTCATGTCCATACGTAAAGGCATGCTCCTAGAGGGCAATTACGATCATTGTAATTAGTCACAGGATGAGAAAAGTCTACAAAATGCACCGCAGATCTATGAAGAGAGAATCAGATTAGTCAACAAAGGGCTTGTGGAAGGATCTTCTTTGGTAACTGCACAGATTGAAGTCACAGCTCCTTCCCTTTAACAGAAGTGAGCTTTCTGAATGTTATTCCTGGGGACAAAAACTTTTTTATGTACTTCTGCCTCTGCCTGTAAGTCCCAGCAAATAACGGCAGAGGTATTCACAACTTCAAGGAAAATGCAACATAGACTAACACAGAAAGCTTCCCTCCTTTGATATTCTGCCTCCTCGCACCCTATTGGGGATCCCTTATAATCTCAGAATAAAGTCGAACACTCATGATATTGGAACTTTTTCCCAAAAACCACTAAAAGGATTATTGTTGAAGGATTAGGAAGGCCTGTTAAGTCTTTTGCAGAGCTGAGAGAGATGTGATACACAGAGGCGAGGAATGCATAAGCATGCCATGGTCCTGAAGCGCCTCTACGGATGCTCAACTCACTGGATCGAGGGGGTAAGCAATGAGCTGATTCCTGGCTTTTGGAGGGCCTATGCCATGAGCCAGATTTAGCTTATTGCTGACATGAAGTCATTTAATTTTCCTAATAGTACATTATCCCTGTTTTTCAGGTAGAAAAGCTGACCTAGAGATGTTGGGTGAATTAATAAGTGGTAGAAAATTTGTGACTCAGACTCCAGTGGATTAGTTCTAGTTCTGTACTTGACCCCACAACTATATCCCTTCTCAAACGAGCCTTCTCTCATGCACTTTCTAATCCCTGTATCTCAACTGTACATCATAACACCGGACCAATAACAGGATGATAGAAATAGTGTTTTGTTTTCTTTGAGATGCATTTTCTTATCCTAAATCACAAGTATTAAAGTTCTTAAGTGAAAAAAGTGGTATACAAACATTTTAGATTATATTAGCAGACACTGAGAGAATTCGGGGGAAAATAGTTTATTTCCAAGATGGAATCAGGAAGTGTGGATAAAAATGGAAGGGAGAAAGACAGAAGGGCTAGAAGTCAGCAGAAGGGTGTGACATCCACCACGGCACCACAGGGGAGCTCTGGGAGGCAGTGTTGACCAGCACAGCTGAGGAGGACTACAGGGCTTGCTACCCATCAACCCACTATTCACGGAGAGATGATCCTGGGGTCACAATGCTTCACACTTCTGACCTGCCCCTTGCTCAGGCCATGTGAGCTCAGGAAAAGCATTTGTAAGTCACAGTGACACACAGAAACAACAAGGGGGTGTGGATGAACACCAGCCCTCCCTCAAGGCTGGCCACAAGCAGCAGATGAGAAAATGCCTCAGGTATTATCTAGGTTTCTTGTTCCAATGTACAAGAGTCTTTAATTGAAAACTGCATGTGCTTGCAAATAAAACAATTTTTATTAATCCCCTCTCCATATTATTTGCCAATTCAATTTTTAAACCAAAATCTATTGTGATTGTGAATCTTGGTTGGGTGCTGGGAGCAGAGATTAAAACATAAATTAAAAAATATCTCAAATAAGAAATATAAATTACTAGCCATAACAGTAAAGACTGATAAAATACATTGCATTAAAATAAAACTGTCTGTTCATTTAAAGATAACACAAAGGAAGGAAAGAAAAGGGAAGCTACAAACTCAAAATATATAGTAGAAAAATAGCAATTAACTAAGAATTGGTATCCAAAATATAAAAAGAACCTCTAAAATAAATAAGACTAAACAAAAGAAAAACATGAAAACAGCCATAGACAGGAATAGGATTTCACCACCTGGAAAATACCCAAGTAAAAGGAAGTCCAGTCCCCTTAGTCAGGAGGCAAACACTAGTGAAAGCTTGCCACGGTATGACTGTGTCTCCAAACATTTACACATTGAAGGCTCACCCTCTCAGTAGACAGCAGCTGGGTAGTGATGGGATCTGTTGGCTGTGGGGAGTCCTTAGGTCATTGATGGAAGCCCCTGAAGCATATAGAAGAATCTAGAACAATGGTATTCTCTGTGTGTGTCTCTGTCTCTCTGTCTCTCTGTCCCTCTGTGTCTCTCTCTCTCTGTGACTCTCTCTGTGTCTCTCTGTGTCTCTCTCTGTCTCTGTCTCTCTCTCTCTGTCTCTCTCTCTCTCTCTCTTGGTCTGACAGATACTTCTGCCTCTGCCATCTGATACCCTCATCAGAGGCCAACCAGTGGGGGCAACTGATCTCAGATTTGACCTCCAAACTGTGGACTATACAAGCCTTTCCTTGTATTAAGTTAATACTCTTGGGTATTTTATTGTAGTGACTTGGAGCTGACTAAGGCAAAGGTCTAATGAGATAGACTTGTACCTTCTAAGACTGCAGATCGAAGGGAAGTAGACCTGTAAATACTGCAGAAGCTCATGCACATTGCTGATACACACAGGAACCGACAGTTACTTAGCACACTATTCTATTATCCTGTGCTATATCCCTGGCATAGTAATTCTACTCCTAAATACATACTTTAGAGAAACTTGTGCATACATTCTGGAAGACATGGTTGAGATTGTTCTTTTCAATATTCCTTATATGAAAAACTGCAAATCCTCAGGTCTCTTCACAACAGGATGAGTAAGGAAATGGGTATAATCACAGAATGAAATATTATAGAACAGTGAGAATGAATAACATGGATAATTTAAAGAGCAAAATGTTGTACAAAGTCATGCAAGATCCTGGATTCTTAATTGAAAAACAAGAAAAGTAAACATATCATTTAAAAATTGTTATGTTAAAAGCTAAGCCTATTTTTTTAAGTAGTGAAGCAATAAAAATAAGATTTTTCATGGGAGGATCCTCTAAAGGAATGAGACAAGCAAAATACAGATGGGAGAGGATAATAATTGGGTTCTATTCCATTTCTCAATTCAGGTAGTGAGCTCATTGGAGGCACGTATGTTAAATAAGCATCTTATACATTCCTTTCACTGTACCAGGTAATGTGTAGTCAGAGAGTAACCATTTTCAAATTATCCTAGGCCACCTTGCTCATTCCCTGCTGGAAAGTCATCTTGCTAAAATGGTGACTGCTGTAATAAATAGTAAATCAAGACAGAAGAAGCGTGGTCCCAGGCAGAGGCCAACGGAGGTTCCATGGCGCTCGCTGCCTTGAGAGAGAGTGTGATTTGTCAATGCAGACTTGGGAACTCATTCCAGCAGAAGAACCAGAGGGTGGAAAGTGTTGCAGAGAGATCAAAGCTCACGAGCAACGCTCCAAATCTCTTCCTGTTGAGCAGATTAGTTGTGTTTGGAATATTTTGTCACTGTTCAATTCTCACACTTGTTAAGGGACCTGCTAGGACTGATCACGGTTTGGGGAGAAGCCACCTACCCTCGGTAGCTTCTTGTGGGAACTTCTCCAGACTGATCCCAGGGAACAGCAGAGAAGCAATGAGACATACCTACCCCTTCCCGGTCAGTTACACAGCTCACTGCAGACTTAAGGTTCAAGAACTCACTTCTGCACATGTACAAAAGTTCATGCTGATAATCTGCTGGGACCAAATGCCAGGACCCCTGAGAAATTTTCATCCTATCAAAGGGACAGAGTCCAGTGCTCCTCTTCTAGGGGCACTGCTATGCCCTAGGTGTTCAAGTGATTTCCAGTAACCCAGAGGGCCAGAAGTTATACTGAAAGGAAGCTAAAATGTCCACAAGAGCTCTGAGGTACCAAGCAGACATGTGTTCAGCCACTTCGAAGCCAGCTGCTGGATCAGCCTGGCCTGGAAGTAAGCTGGCTGTCCATGAGAGGCATACCTTAAGCAGAGTCTTCATCTCTGACAGACTGTCACCTGAGCAGCATGCTCACTGCAGTAAAATTTCATAGTCAATGAAGACTCACACAGTGATGAACTCTACCCCAGAACATACTTTGGTATTTGTGAAAAGTATTTTGGTTTGTTCTCATTTAAAGCACTCTGAAACCAATGCAAGCCTGCTACACATTCACTGACATATACTGATAATGGGATTGCCTATGTCGCCAAACCCAAGAGGTCGGCCTTAAACAAATAGAAAGACCTGAGATTACAGGCACGTGCTACTACACCCAATTTGGTGGTAGAAATTGAACCCAGAATTTCATACATGCTAAGCAAGCACACTCTCAACCGGACTGCATGCCTGATCCCCAACAATCTCTTCCAAGCCAATAAAGGGAACTTCGTGAGTTTCCCATTGAGGAATCTTACATGAAAGGATCACAGAGGCACTGGTTACGGAGGCTGAAAAGGAAAAAAAGTACCAAGAGGCGAAACAAGTAAGCAAGAGGAGTTCTGATTCATCTGGGAAGAGACTAGAGGAATGACGTGCAGTTGGGGCAATCTGCACATTAAGATCTCTGCAAGTAGAAGATGGCTGCCACCCCTGCCTTGCAGGCCACCCCCACTGCTCCCCACCACCTACCCACCCCCAATACCCACTCCCCACTGAGAACTTCTCTGACTTCAAGATCCAGGTATTGGAAGATAAGCAGATCACACCTATGCTTGTCCTTTCCCACCACCCAGTCTATTTCAAATCCTCCTCATTTTCAAATCCTATGAAACTCAGTTCTCACATCATGAAGACAGTGTAAGGCCTTTGTCCAATGTGTCACCTCTCAACCTGTCCTTCCTTTTACAGTTCCAACATGCACACCCCTGAATGTGTATGAGTTTTTGTTTTTGTTTTTTTTTTTTTTTTTTTTGGTTTGGTTTTTTTGTTTGTTTGTTTTGAGACAGGGTTTCTCTGTAGCTTTGCGCCTTTCCTGGAACTCACTCTGTAGACCAGGCTGCCCTCCAGCTCACAGAGATCCCCCTGGCTCTGCCTCCCGAGTGCTGGTATTAAAGGCTTGAGCCACCATCACCCGGCAGTGTATGAATTCTTGATTGTCTCTTTAGACAACACCTTTATGAAGTTTTCACTGTGTCTGTTAATTTCCAGATTAAAACATGAAATAGATTATGCAGTTGTCATCAAGAAACCTATCGTTGGAATCAGTGCACAGACAAATGGTAATCCCTGATTATTTCCTGTTTGGCACAACATGACACGTGGGTAATAACACATAAGGCACTTTGGAAACAGTAGAGATATAGAAAATATCAAAATCTGGAGTGCTGAGAAGGCTCCACATCCAAGCTAAAGTCTGACAAATCTGAAATCCCCTCTAAGCAGGATTTGGTCAAACAAAGACAGTTGTGTGGGAAGTGCATTCTAGGCAAAGGAAACCTTGTGCATGCCTCACATACCAAAGGACTGGTAGCAGGTTCTATATAGTGAGGGGCACAGGAAGTAAGACACAAAGTTGAAATGGTATGTCTGAGGCATAAAAGAAACTGTGTTAGATGTCTGAGCAACTAGGAGTCAAGATGTGATTGGATCTTTCATTTAGAAAAAAAGAAGTACTGTGGAAAGAGAAGAACTCAGGAGATGTTGCAATAATTACAGTGACCAATGATAAGATGATTCTTAGGTCATCCTCGGAACTTGACCCCCAGCAGACATGTAGCAAGTGTTTTAATTTTATTAGATTAGCTTCCTAGTACCTTGATCTAATAATATACCTAGCAAATGGGCTTGGTACTCTAGTGCTTGAAATGCCACCAATGTTATGAGAATTTGAGAATGCCTTTGAGGTACTTGACCACAGTGAAAAATCAAACTTTGTATTAATAGGCCATCTATCACATGCTAAGTATCTCCCACACATTATCTCATTTAATCCATCATTATAGCAACCCTTCCGGATAGTATTTTACATGAGGAAAATGATGCTCAGAGTAATTCATGTGGAAATTCATCCAACTAGATGTCATGCCAGAATTTGATTCTGATGTTTATTTAACTTGAAAGCCGTCCACAAATTCTGGGTATAATGGAAACAGAAGTCACTGCAAAAGCCACATGCTCCTTGATCAACGTCTCTTAGAATAGGATTTGCAGGGATGAGGCAAGAGTGTAGAGGAGATATCTCTGGCCTGGAAAGACAGTTTGGGATCCTCCTTCCGTTTTTTAACTGCATATGGCTGACAACCATAATGAGTCTGGTACTGTCAGAACATATTGCATAATTCCAACTAGGCACACACAGCTCAGCTACTCCTGCTCATTTCCCACTCAGCTATAAATCAAAAAGGTCAACTGTTTGGTAGATTGCAGGGGGTGAAAGACTCATTCAACTCTTAAATACCATCAAATATTGAAAAGTATTATAAGGAGGTAATGCCACTTTCCATAATATATTTGCCTCCAAGTACACTGCAACCTACATACTGATACATCTCTGCCCCGAATTTCATTTGCATTCAGATCGTTAAAATGCCCCTCAACCAATCTACCAGGAAGAGTGTCCATCAACAACCAGGCGGAGCATCATGAGCCTACGTTCCTAAAGCAAAGGCTAACACGGCTCATTCAAGACTGGTCTTTCCTTTCTTTGAGGTGAGAGATGGCGCACAAATGAAGCATACCATGGTAAATAGGAACTGTGCTCACTCGCAGTCATGCACTATAGCCATTAAGCCTTAAGGTCTTAAGGTACCAAGCAATGCATATGATAAATTCCTCAAAAACATCCCAGCCATAACATAGTTCTTGCTGATTGCTCATTTACCCATAATGCATGCTGTCATAGCAAAGCCTGACAAATGACAGGGAAAGCTCAGGTTATTTTTTACACTGACTGCCAAGCCCCTCACCTCAGATTATTCATTTATTAGGGCAATCACTGAGGTCTGGGTACTTAATATTGTTTTCACCAAATATGAAAATGATCTACTTGCCTATTCTTTAGTTCCTCCTAGGGCAAGCCATTTATCATCAGCTCACGATAAATGACTGCTTCATTATAGCTATAATTTATGAGGTGTTAGAAGTAAAGGGCCACGCCTAGAGACTTAAAGCTTTAATATGGATTAAAATAAGATAATCAATCAACCTAATACAAATTTTCTCTCAGCATTATTTCTTGTTTGGAAATAGCTTCATAATTTGGGAGGGAGTTTTAAGCCACACTGAATATCTAATTATTGAACAACATGCGTGCATGTCTGAGGGCGTGCGTAAATAAATATCAGGTGTGATACCACCAGACAAAGCCGGGATAGAGCATATCCCCAGCTGTACTGTACTGAAATCCTGCATTCCTTAATGGCATCAGATAAACTGGAGACCAAAGAGTTTGCCGAGAGGGTGTAGACAGGAGCAGCGTTTTCTCCCCAATTCTCTCGTTTCTCTATAAAAATATTGCTACTGCTTTGCCCCTGTTCTCTACAACAAAGAACTTACTCTGGGGAGAAAAGTTATGTCCCAATAACATTTCAACAATTTTGCTTCCTTTTATGTCTGAAGTAGGGTTTCATAGCTCATAATTTGGATGAGAGCGGCTTCTTGCTGTGTCTTGGGAATAAAGAATATTTCCCACTAAAATAGCATTATAGTCTCCATTTTTTTCTGGCATGTATCTTGATTTTATAGTTATCAGGTGACTCCAGAGCAAACACTGTGCCTAAATAGTGTATTATGCTCAAAACATAAAGCTGTTTGACCACTTGGAGAAAAAGCTTGGAGACTGGGCAGGATGTTCATAATTTAATTCTTTAAATACTTACCATCAGGAAGAAAATTACCACAGCAATTAACAAACGACCTTCAGAAGCCTAAAACACTAAGGTGCTAAGCAAATCCAGCCTCCTAACACTGTGTTCCTCGCAGGTGAGACAAATGGGCCCTGGCTGCCTCCAGGCAAATCTTGAAAGATCCTCCCAGCAAGGCTGGTGACTGGAAACTACTCAGCCTTGAAATTAGCATCTCGAGGAGAAAGCTTTCCTCCCCCTCTGGACAACAGCAGCTTACATCTTCAGGACAAAACAGGGGGTGGAAAAACGACACACACACACCCCAAAAAAAAAAAAAAAAAAAAAGGATCGAGTGGAGAGACAGCTGGGACAGTCACACTGTGTTTGTCCCCTTGAAAGAGCGTCATTTGCTCATTTCCGAGAAAGTGTGGCAGGCACAGACCCGAGAAGGGCGGCCTTCCTTCCCTGTGGCCATTGGCCCCACTGGCTCCCCCAGGTACTTTATAGAGTTTATCTAGAAGGAGGGAAAGGGCTGGTTCAAAGCTCTGCACTGGGAGCTGGATCCTGTAATAGGTAAGCATGCGTGTGCAGAAGAGTATCTGTCCTTCACAGGCTCATACTGGGAACCAGCTGTGAAAGGCAACTGTGACCTGCAGTTTGGCACCTGAGATGAGGGATATTTCTACTTACTCTGTTTTCCGTTCCAGTGTTTCCAGCAGCAAAAGCCTCTGGACCATCACTGAGGTTAGTTCCGTTCATTCTAGATTTCTAACCAGGGCACATTCTAAAAGCCAGTTAGCCTCCTCCACCTCCACAGCCCTTCAATGTGGATGAACCAACCTAGCCCTGCAGGTCTTCTATGAACTAAGTCTCTCTCTCTCTCTCTCTCTCTCTCTCTCTCTCTCTCTCTCTCTCTCTCTCTCTCTCTCTCTCTCTCAATGACATACTGATACATCTCACAAATACAAAACCTCTGGGCTCCTAAAACGATTCCCTTCAGCACAGTCCTCTTACCAAGGGAGACTGAGGTAGAAGCAAAATTGGAAGGCCATTCTGGCTACATAGTAGAACCTGTCACACACACACACACACCCACGCACGCACGCACGCACGCACGCACACACAATATTGTCTTAAACACACATAAAAGGAACTCTGCTTGTAAAAATGAATAGGTAGACACAGCAGGATTCTAGTCATCTTAGCTTTGGTAGACCTCCAGGGATTACACAGAGGAGGAACAGCATATGCAAAGATTTTTAGTGACTGCTTTATGATTGCTTATTTCCCTAACACCACACAACTGTCTCAAGGTTCTCTGCCACTTATGGTGTCAACTGAGACAAATTCCCTAGTTCCTCCTTCTCCTGCTTCTGCAAAGTTCCCAACAGTGAAGGAGAACATTCTAGGTCTCTGTGAGATGACTTCAGTATGTGCTATCCCTGAGTGCTGCTGTGGTTTTTGTTTCTACATTGAATACAGTGAGTGTAGAGTATGTAGAAATATTAATAATTAAATGCAATGAAAAGTCCCACTTGTTGATATATTCTCGCCATGGATGTGGGGGAAACTGACTCTGCAGTCTGGTTTGCTGCAGACATGACTACCTTATTATAAAACATAAAGCCCCGATACCCCCAGAGCATTTTGAAGGATGGTCATGGAGGGTTATTTTTTCCCTCTCCATTAATATGATAAAACTTTGAAGTAACTCCTCCTAAGTCTTCAACAATGCACATATAATATATATTATATATAATATTGTATTATATATATATATATATATATCATATATATATATATACATACATTCTTCAATAATAAAATCTTGGAATAAACCAAACCTTTCAATAATAGTAGATCAATGCCAGTTGTTTTGGTGGCCATACATCACCCACATCCTGGTAAACTACCAGAACAACACTTCTCAGAAGACCAGTTTCTTTTTTTATTTTTTTTTTCTTTTGGTTTTTCGAGACAGGGTTTCTCTGCATAGCTTTGGCACCTTTCCTGGAACTCACTCTCTAGCCCAGGCTGGCCTCAAACTCATAGAGATCCGCCTGCCTCTGCCTCCCCAGTGCTGAGATTAAAGGCGTGCACCACCACCAGCCGGCAGAAGGCCAGTTTCTAAAGACAAAGCTTTCGTTGACCCGGGAAACACAGACCTTCTCCTCATGTGCAGAACAGAAACGGTCTACCAATTCAAAAATGATAGCACATGAGAAAGGCATTGGCAAACGTGCTTCACTGAACTACAGTAGACCAGTGCTGTAGTCACGACTTCTCTTTGATCATGTCACTTCATGAACAGCTTGGATGTAGAGGACATTTATATTTTGCATGTCTACCATGTAAGAGATCTGGTGCTTGATACAAAGCAGACAAGCATTTTGAGTGTCTAGTCCCTGTGTCCTGTAGCTCACAATTTGTATGAAGCAAAATTCAGTGTGGACAGGTTTCCTCCTGGACCTAGAACTGACCACTAACTGATCACATGTTCTTTCCACAAATCTGTAAAATAAGAGGGAGTAAGTGAGGATTTCATTTGTCTAAATCTGAACAGAATCCTTGTTCTCACAACTTTCTTAAAACTAGATTTGAAGGCCAGCAAAGTCAGTACCGACCCTGGCACCAAACCTGGTCACCTGATTGGATCCCCAGAAGCCACAGAGAGGAAAGAGGACTGACTCCTGGAAGTTGTCCTTTGCCCTCTGCACACACACTCTGTCATGCAGGCACCTCCAAACAGACACAAATATATAATGGCAATTCATAAATAAATAAATAAATAAATAATAAATAAATAAATATAATGGCAATTATAAAGAAATAATTCAGCTTCTGTATGATTCTAAAGGAACATTTAAAAATAAAATTATTTTTAATGAGCCAGACAAAGAAAAGTATAAGTGTGTATTTACATGGTTCTCATTGTCCTAATTGTCTCTTACATAGTTACACTGCCTCGTTAAGCTGGCTTTTCCATGGGATTTTCTCAAATGCAAATATATACATTTCACTGTAATTTCCTGACCCAAGCGGAGTGAGAAATAGTATCTTAGATGCAACTGCTAAGTTGCCAATTAGCTTCTGAAAGCAATTGAAAGTCACGGAGAGCCCTCAATACACAGAGGCGGTTAATTAATTAACATTAGATGTGATTAATAATGAGTCTCATTTAATAGCAAATATCTGCCTGCTATGGCTACATGACAGAACAAAAAGCCTTCAGAGAGCAAGCAACTATATTTATCCTGATTGTATTTGGGATTTTAACATGTTTTGTGCAGGCTGACAAATGGCCTATTAATTATCTAATGTTGTCTGACAACAGCAGCTTGATAAAGATGTATGTTTTTGAATCACTGGATGGAAACTGCTGGAGAAGAGCCCCAGAGGGGCCTCTCTGTCCTAAAACTGGGCTCCAAGCCACGATGACAGGGAGGACAAAGCCCTATCTCCCGCCACAGCTTCCAGATAAAATATGGCTTGGCATTAGGGACTTTTTTTTTTCTTGCAGAAAACTGCTTCTGCAATATCTGATTAGGAAAAGGAGGAGTGGGTCTTTACTAAATTGGGGTTAAGGCATAATCAATATCATATATGGAGTGACTGCCCTATTCTGCATAATCACGGGCACTTCACATTATTAAGGAGTCTCTAACCCATGGAAACATATGGCAGGACACTGCAGCTCTCTCTATTCTTTTTATTTAGAAGTTTATCTTCCAACCTGTTTGACAGCTGCTCCTAAGTGGTTTCACAGTGCCAAATTATTTTTATGATTGTTTGATGTTTTATTCTCCCATTTCAGTTAATGAGATAGGATCCCTCAATGGCCATAATTCAAGGCTGTCAGGACTAAAAAGCATGCTTGTGGCAAGAGAGCCTGATGGTAAATAAGGCTAAAAGCAATGGATAATAAAAAGAAGTCTGTTATCAGAGTCGCCTTCACAGTCAAAACTTGCTGGGGTCAGAGCCTCCCTTTCTTTGTGCAGCTTCAGGATAGGCACCTCCCTCCCCGCCCGGCCTGGGGTCCCTGCCCACCATGTTCCTCCAGCCACCTCAACTCTGCAAACAAGCCCTCATCTCCTTGGGGAGGATCATCAGGAATAATATTAACTAAGAAATGTTAGAAGGTCTTTAAGCTATCGAGTGCTATATTCTAATTAAAGAGCTTGTGCATCGTTTATGGTGCCAAGCGAGTGATCTGTCATACACTGCTAGAGAGAAATTGTTCAACAAATAACCTTTACAGGAGCCTGGAGAACAGACTCATAATTGAAATCCCTAATGGTTTTTCTGGGAACTTTTATTAAGCTTTGAGAGGTTTTTTTTCTCCTCCTTTTCCTCACCCTTACGAGTTCATAGAAACTTGGGGCTGTAATGGAGCGGGGACTTTCAGAAAAAGGAAGCCCTTAACTATGGTTTTTCAAAGACCTGAGCGCTAACAAGGCCACTTCTGCTCATAAGCAAAGGTTAGTGGTTTGACGCACAGCCAGGAGACCCTCATTTTGTTTGTCGTTGTTATTGCCAATGTAGACAGAATCTTTAAGATTCCACCTCAATTCAGAATGTTTTTACCATCTCAAAGAAAGAGTCATCATCATTATTCAAACAATCCAGAGTCCCTTCTAACTGTGTCTGTAACAGACATTATTATTCCAAAATTTAGAGCTTGGAAAAGCTACTACTTTTTCACACAATATTTCTTCTTTCTTTTTACATATTTAAAATAATGGACCTTCTTAGGCAGAAAATAGCATGGCAAAAACCCAAATAATAGTAAGTCCCCATAACTAATTATAAAGCCTGGTATGCCTGATGCAGACACAGTCCCCAGTGAGCACCAAAGACTAGGTGCTTTGTGCATATTTAATGCTTCCCGGGAACCCCAGTTTTCCCCTTACATCTAAGCATCAGCCATTTGTCCTTTTTTAAAGTCAGCCATGTCCATGTGGCATGACCATGTCTGACCAAGTTTGACTTGCTACATGTTTTCCAGGACATGAAATCCAGGACATGACACATGGCCCTGATGTGAATGGAACAATTGCAGTGCTGAAGAATGATGAGGAAAGAAATTAATGAGTAACCGTCATTATGAGGCTAGTTCCAGAGAACTCAAGAGGGAAAACAACCGCTGACTATCAGGAAACAATGGGGGAAGGTTCGGAGCTGTTGTGAACAATTGCTGAAGATACAGCTCTTAAAATAGTCTCCTACGGCCTTGAATTTCCTTCTACGACCAAATAAAAGCTCTACAAAGATGCCCTCGCACCCATCCCCCACAAAGGAAGTCATACCCTTGCTAAGACTGTATGCGTCTCATCTGCACTGGAGCACATCTGGGGGAAATGTAACAGTCTCTACCTGGGGCTGGGAAGGCCACTGAAGGCAGTAGAAGGCTTCAATGATTGAACCGATGGCTCCCATCAAAGGGCCTTAGAGAGAATTAAAAGCAAAGAGAATCACCTTGTGCTTTGTAAACTATCACCCCCTGCGACTGTCCTACAAGCCAGTACACCTCTCAGTGAACCAGTCTGATAGGCTCCCAGAACTTCACAGATGAGTAAGGCCACCTCAAAAACCAGAGGCATGTCTGCCAGCTTCAAGAACAGTAAACATGGGAACAAACCCAGTAACAAGCGTTAGGTCACCTGTCCTAACCTGAGACACATCCCCTTCCACCCATTTGATGTGTGAAACTCAGGAATGCCTAAGCCCTGAGGCAACAGCTGCTTCCACATCACAATACAGCTGTTGGTTTTGTTCCTGTGTCTGTTGCTGCCATTGGCTTGGCCACTTGTAAATATAGTTTCTACGCATGTGCAGAAGGAAGCCTGTCATTCCTATCCTGGCCCCGGACTGTAACTACTCAGCCCGTGAGTAGTCTTTAGCCTGCAGACATCTTTTATTTCACATTTAAAATGTATCTTCTCCTTGGAAATATGTTTACCATTTCAATCATCAGTTGAAAGTGAGAGGACTTCACACTCATAAGGTTTTGTTTTTCTCTTGCAAACATATAAGATCAGACAAGAGGAGTTTAGTCTCCAGAAAGTTTAAAGACAAAAGCCTGCTAGAACTCTGAAGAGAGTACAAGCACGCAGATGCCTCAGGAGCCTTCCACTCATTCACTTTCTCAACTGGCTCCTGGTCTTGCTTTTAAGCAAATACTAAACCAAAGACCCACCATGAAGGAATTAGAGGTCTGGAGGACTTCAGTGAAAGGACTCAACATCACCAAACTTGTTTGTAGCAGAACTGGGTTTAGATTCTAGACCTCCTGGTTATAGATCAAGGCAATTCATCAATACACCTTTACATATAACAAATTGGGCACAGCCTCTTTTCAAGGGCCTTGGTACCTGACTGGGAGACCACAGGATACATTTGCAAATGTCTGTAATAGGAAAATAGCTGAGAAGTCCATCTTTCCACGAGAAAAGAAAATAGGAAAATGCTATGAACTCCCAGAATCCTTTTCACCCAGGAGCTGCTCAGGAAAGCAAGGCTGATACATTGCTGCATTCAGAGAGGACTGAGTGGAGCCTACATTTTAACAAGGCCCACTTCAAGGTTCAAATCCCTGCTGGGGGAAGGATGTTCACCAAGCTTGAAGTGTTTCCCATCAACCCTTCTGTGAGCCACAGGGTTACGTGGCTCTCTTGAATCCCATGTACCATAAGTCATTGAGAAAATAACCAGTACTAGTATATTAAACAAAGTAATCAGTAGGATTCTTTAACCCTCAGGAGCAAGGTCTCCACATTTTCTCATTAGGAGCCCATTTTCAATATGAAGAGCTAAAAATAGAACCAGGAGAAACATTGGAAGCAGGCAGGGCTTTGGTGTGGGCAGGCTACAGGCAGAAAGTGTTAGGAAAGTACACCCACGGCGAGAGTACACTCTGCCCTAGGCACCCAGACCAGGACTAGCCAGTACCCATCACACTCCAGCTCCCCCAGCCGCCTCAGGCTAATCTCCACAGCCAAAGCCCCAGCACTGACAGGGCCTGACAAATGCTTTCCAGTCCCTTCCAGGGCCTTCAACCTCCACCAGGAGAGCAAAGACCTCTATGGTTTACAGTGCAGACACAGGGCATCCCCCAGAAGACACTACTGGGTGCTGAGATACTAGAGACAATGGCTTCTTCCTTACTCTACACACACACACACACACACACACACACACACAGGGCTTGGCTGTTAACCACAAATGCTTGGTTGTGCTCTCTGAGCAGAAGCTCCGCCAAAGGATTAAGAACTAGATCCAGGACACAAAGATAAAATGTTCAAGTAAATTAGCCCAGGATTTACTGGAGAAGAGCCGCCCTTTGGAATGTAAAGGGGAGGAGAGAACAGCTTAACAGCTACTCAATTCCTCTTATCTGATCACATCAGACCAATTGGTATGTGTGCTGAGAGGCAGAATATGCATGAAAGACCAGGGGACAGGAGGCCTGTGCTCCCTCCCGATGACGATGACATTGACATGGACATAAGACGACACTGTCCCCTCAAACAGAGTCTCTGCTTTCCATACTCGGATAATAAATATCCCTGATAATGACTGAAACTGTCTTCTCTGACAGAGGAAGAGCACATACCTGGAATGCCACCAGCCCTGGGAGGCACACACAGGGACTTGGTGGCTTGTTTCCTTAGTCCTGTGTCTGCTTTGTTCACACTAGGCACGGGATGTCCCATAAGCAGGATTTTTCAGGTGTTCCTTTTTCCAAGCAGCAGAAGGAAACAGATGATACCACAAGTTTAATGCTAATTGATTTATTACCTGTCTAAGCAAATCCCGCCTGCGCTGCAGCAGGCTCAGGACTTAGAGCAAATGATTTACAAGATAATGTTTGACTCTGAGAAAGGGTAATCAGATCCAGATCCAATGGATGATAGGATAATTGAGAATAAATAAAAGAGGATAAATTGCCATGTGCTAATGAGTTTACAGGCCCTAATGGGAAAGACATCAGTTTTAACACCCAGGTTATGAGCTAGGAGCAAGGCTTTTCCTTTTCTGCTTTGCCTTCAACTGCCTAAGACAGAGTGCTGAAGCAAACCAAGATTAATGACGTCACACTCATTCACTTACCCACTCTTTACACCTCCAACAGCAGCTTGTTTTCAGCACAGAGGGCTGTGGGGTTCTGTACTGAACATACAGGGCCCTGATGCATACGTTTTAAATGCAACTTTGCTCCAAGCACTTCCTGTAGGCAGCTGCCGCTTACCCCACAGTGCCCAGATATAAATGTTTGAGGCACAAACCACTTGAGTAACAACTCTTCTACCTCCCAGGTCCCAGGAGTCTTGAAGCTTGATGAGTTGACGCCGTTATCTTCAAGCCTTTGGGCCTCAACGGAGAATATTCTGAAGCATTTATGCAACCTGGGTGCGCTCACATTTGGAAATGGTCGCCTGAGCGGCAATCACACCTTGCCTCATGATTCATTTTTATATCTCACTCACCTGCCACCCACATCACCAGCAAGGGCCGGTGACACTTTATTGGTATTTTTGATTACTGCTATAGCCATCTAAATTTTTCACAGGATGGGGGCCTCTAGTCCAAATGTAGCCATGCACTGGATGGAGGATACAGGCTACAAAGACATAAAGCAGCAGCAGGGAGCAGGGTGATGAGGAGGAAATGAAGATCAGAGGTACTTCCTGGGAGACAGAGAGCCTATTCCCTTGTAATGTTTCCACCAAATGAAGCTGAGTATGATGAATCGCGTGACTCCAGCATGCATGTGCCTCTCAAAAAGGCAGCTCAAGTGCAGTGTCTGAATGACGGCTTGATTTCCTCATAGTCCACATCCAAAATGGCCATTTCTATCCAGATGGAGAAGGTTGCTTTTCATAGCATTTCCTATTTCTATGTTTGCTTGGGAAATCTGAGTACTCAGATCTGTGTTTACTGGTGTTTTCCCAGTCAAACAGACCTCTTGTGCAAAGGAGTCCATCCTGTGTTCCAGGTACGTTGTAAAATAGGGCTGGATTATAATTTTCTCAACCTGCTGTTTAGTGGAGTGTGGTTCTGATCTGAGGCTTGATCCAAGGCTGACAACCGGATATTTCTGACTCTGGTAGCAATAGTATGTACCTGTTTTGTATGTGAGAGTCTTTCAGGAACACCAGGATTGTTTTGATATCTCACAATAATAGAACTTCACCAATTCATGTTGTGGGAGACACCAGTAAAAATCATGTTAGGTTTGGCATACCTGTTTTACCCTTCCTGAAAGCAACTATTGGCTGAGGATTTGGTTCAAGTGTTGGCCTGGTACATGCAAGGCCCTGGGTTCAGTCCCCATCACTGTATAACTGCTTGAATCCAAAGGCTAGCCTGGGTTACATGAAACCTGTATCCCTCCTCCACCTCTCAAAACATGGTAAGTTTTTATGTACAATTGGACATTTCTGACAAATTATAGTTGATTTTCCCCCATACCGTCACCTGCCTCACACCCTACCAGAAAAATCTGTTCTTACGTATAGGAAGCCAATCTTATTGGGGTTGAATTTTCATAGTTCCTGAGTCAGGTCTGTGTTAAGTCCTGTTCTATTCATGTGAAACCTGAAGCTGAGCAGAAGAGATAGCCCTGTGATTGGTGGGTTCAGTGTGCACCCCTAAGATACCCCTTGCTTGGGTTCAGTGCGCACCCTAAGATACCCTGTGCTTGGGTTCAGTGCGCACCCTAAGATACCCTGTGCTTGGGTTCAGTGCGCACCCTAAGATACCCTGTGCTTGAGTTCAGTGCGCACCCCTATGGCCAAGCTGGCTTGTTGTATTAACCATTTTGGCTGCTGTAACCCTCCCCTCCACACTCTAAGGATCCATTTTTCCCTGAGATAAAGAAATAGGGGACTGATTTCTCAGGCAGATAAACTGAGCCTTAGAAACGGCCGTGGTGTTTCTGAAGGTCATATAAGGGGCTAAAAGCTGGGAACAGCCGTGGGATCTGTGACTCCCACGTCCCCTTAGAGGATTCTAGACAATGCTGACACCCTCCATGAACGAGATCCAAAAATTGTAAAAGATAAGTTGCTTCCTTATATTGTTCAAAGAGGGAAAAAAATGAATAGCTTTCCCACAGAGTGAAAACAAATAGTGAATAAGCCTTCTCTTCACCCTATGGAATTCACGTGAGAATTCTTTTTTTCCTGGTGTGAATTCATAAAATGTTAGTCTGGATGGCTGCCTAACTTACAGACCCCTTCAGAGCAGCCTACCTTCCATGTAACCACACATCAGGTTACAGAGAGTATTGGAAAATGCCTTTGCCACCACAGAGTTCAACACCATCAACTTCCAAAGCAGAATTTGAAAAATTAGCTGGCCTGTGAGTGTTTTCAAGTAGTCTTTAACAGAGGCAATTAGATAAATTATGAGATGATCTATTTACATGAAGGTTCCAATTATTCTTTGAAAGGTAGTACAAGGACATGGTATCCAAATCGCATTCATCACTTCACAAAGCAAGTGATGGTTTGATCATCTCAAAGAGTCAGAGATTTGGACAACTCCACACTGGGCCCCACAAGGCTAGACAATGGCCCACGGCATGGACCCAGGTCTTGCCAGGCCCTGGACAAGGGCACGGAAGGGACTGTTGCAATACAAAAATGTGGCCCCCCGCGGACAGATAACCTTCAGGAAAGTGAGATAGCAGGGGTCCTGTTGCCGGCCAGGTATCAGCTGGCCAAGGCCTGGCTGGAAAACAATCCTTATCCTTTCCCGATGCCTTCCTTGCCTTCCTGTTCCTTCTCAGCTGCAAACCCACAGCCTGGAGAGCAAGCTCCAGGGAAAGGTTGCTTTTCTAAAACACACAGGGACTTAGACCACAAAGACCTTCTGAGAACCTGCCATGTTGATTCCAAATGCTACAGAACTGTTTGATTCTGCTGTGGTGGAAACTTCCATGTGCCCCCATCTCCACCTCCTTATCTTCCTGTTTCAGCTACCATAAACAGTTGTTAAAGACCACAAAAGGAGTGTGGTAGGGTGCACACACACACACACACACACACACACGCGCGCGCGCGCACGCACACGCACACACACTCACGTGTGGCACAGTGGTAGGCATGTGGAGTTCAGAGGACCATCTTCAGGTATCTCTCCATGCCTTTTTTTAAAACCTTGTTTTAAAAGATTCTCTTTGCCATGGTGCAAGCCAGGTGAGCTGGCCCAAGAGCTCCTGGAAACTGTCTCCATCTCCCATCTCCTGGTAAGCGCACTAGTATTACTGACACCTGGGGATCTGGGGGCCAAACTCAGGTTGTCAGGCTGGCTTTTACCTGCTGAGCCATCTGCCCAACCCTAACATGAGTGACTTCAGAATGGCACAAGCTAAGTCTCCTCTGCTGCATCAAGTGAGCCGCAAATGATCTAAAAAGGATACCAGGAAACACAAGCCTCAACATCACAAGGGAGAAGCTGATGTCTTTAGCTAGTTTTTGTTTTTGTTTTTGTTTTTTAAGAATTCTAGGAGTTTACAGTTTTTATACATCTCTGAAAATACACAGCACAAGAACAAAATGGCCTACATTTTGAAAAGATGAGATTACTGGAAGTGAGGGCATATAAACCAATGGCAGCTGCCCGATGGTGCAAAAGTTGCCGTTCTAAAACTTTACTCCTGATGAAGCACTTCTTCAACTCATAAGGGAAGGCAGTATTTAAGCTCTTCTATGAACAACCAGATGTGACACTTAATCCAAATGCCGTCCAAAGCAATGGAAGCCATGGCAACCAAGGTGAGCTGTTGTACGCCAGGCCTTTTGACCCCATCTGTAGTCACATGTGTGACTCCTCACTCGGTTCTGTTTTTCCTCTCCAAATTCCCTACCAAAGCACATGAGTGCGCTGTCAATCTCCAGGCCATGATGGCCTTCCAAAATGTAGGTCTCCGACACCTCTGAGTGGACTTGCCATGAATCTGAAGACTCAGTGAGAGACATATTTCACCCACAGCTAAATCCCCCAGCCAGTGGAGGTGGCCAGTGGCACAGGGAGAGTCTATCCCTTCAATCAACAGGTAATAGCTACCATGCGGCTTTCAAGCACTGTGCAGAAATCATTTAGTTCGCATGCCAAACACTAAGCTGTTGATGAGCAAGTTGCACCCCTGCTGAATGATGAGCTTCCTGTCAGCAGCCAGATGGTTCTGCTTAGAGCCACCTCCCGCTCTGGCTCTGCCAGCAGTCAGGGAGGGAAAACAAGGCCCAGAGTTCTAGACTAGGAGCTTCTCATCATTCTGTCTTCAGCAACTGCTTCGCTGCCTGGCATGTGGGAAATGCTCCAGATCTGTTTCTTTAGTTCACAAAGCAGCACCAACTCAATCCACTTCCTTAGTGAGCTTGATAAAGAAAACAAGATAAAAATTGAACCTGAGTATGTAGCTCAGTCATAGACCCTGGGTTCAGTTCCCAGCACAGAATAAACCAGGTATGGTAGTACACATCTATAACTCCAGTATTCAAAATGTGGAAGCGGAAAGATCAGAAGTTCAAGGTATCATTGGCTATGTGGTGAATTTGAGGCCAACCTGGGCTACATAAGACACTATCTCAAAACAATTTTAAAAAAGGAAAAAGTTTATGCCATATGATTTCTTTTCAAGACAGGGTTTCTCTATATAACAGCCCTAGCTATCCTGGAACTTGCTCTGTATCCCAGGCTGGCCTCGAACTCACAAAGATCTGCCTATCTCTGCCTCCTGAGTGCTGGGATTAAAGGCATGTGCCACCACTACTTGGCTTGCTATATTGATTTTAATTATGCATATTACACAGGAAAATAATCTTTGGAAACAGTCTTGGATAGAAGTTTAAAGGTTTGTTTCTTTCCATTAAAAACAGTTCCAATAAATAATACTGCTGCCATAATAGATACAGTGAAAGAAAAAATCCTCCATTTATGTAGGTATATGCCAAATGCAAATATAATTCTACATTCTAGACTTTAACAGAAAATTATTTTGAAAAGGTCCTTGTAGAACCTAGATTTGAAAATTGTGTCGATTGTGAGTCCTGTGGGACGGCCCGGTGGGCAGAAGCCGACGGTCTGAGTTCATCTGATGGGCCCACGTGGTAGAAGGAAGAGGCATCTCTTGCAAGTTGTCATTTGACACCACGTGCAAGCCGTGGTACACGCACAGCCACCCACGTACCCACCAAAATCAACACATGGTTTTTAAAAAGTAATCATGGATGTATGTATACATATATATGGGGGGTATAGACCATGAAACCCAAAAAGGTGTCATAACAGAGGGGAAAAACGTCTTAGGAGAAGAGAGGGCAGGATAATGCATGTGGTGAGAAAGCAGAGGGATGAATTATTCGGGGAGAAAGAAAGCAGGGGGGCGCGCGCAGGGGGAGAGAAACAGGACACAAAGAAGACAGTGTAGTGGCGGGGTCATGTACAGAGGTGTCATGGTAGCACCTGTTAGTTTTTGTTCTAACTTAAAGGTCAATTTAAAACAGAAGTGTCTTAAAAACAAAATTCTACAGTGTCCACATTATTTATTTGTGAAACCTAAATGAAAAAAAATCAGACTTTTAACAACACTTGTATATAAAATACTGTTTTTGTCTCGCAAATTAGAAAGTGGGATCTAAGGAGCTGGTTTTCAAGGCTCGGTTCGGTAGAACAGTTTTCCTGTTGATGCACATAAATTCCTCCTACCATTTAAATGAGTGCTGCACTTAGGAAAATGTGCAACGCAAACATTTCTTGAAGAGTGTGGGCACACGTGGCTGTGGCTGTGAGCACACAAAATACTCACACGATAGTTCACTGTGCGGTTTGTGCGTATGGAAATGTCCTCGTTTTCCCAGGCACAGGCATTAAGAAGGAGCCCGCAGGGGGGGTGGAAGAGTTAAGCAGAGTCTCCTATATGGAACCATTTGTCTTGCACAGATATTAGCTTGGTGGTCAACTGAAACTGTAAGACCCCCATCTGCTCGCTCCCCAGGCACACTCAGTGTTCAAAGATTAATATGCAATAGTTAAGTTGCCTTCTTGCTGAGAACAGGCATCCCAAAGAGAGCTTGGCACCTGGTTTTCCTGAAAGTGTTAAATGATATTTCAACAGGTGAGTGCCAGCTCCAGATAAAGACTAAAATAAACAAGCAAGCCAAGTTCTACCTCCAGACACATGGACATCAATCAATTATTTTGAAGAAAAAAAAAATAAGTAAACATGACTTTAAATTGTAAGGTCATCCCAAACAAAATTTAATTTTTTATTAAAGTAATTTGGACATATTAGAAATTCTCTGTAACTTGCTCTACATTTAGATATTTCCACAGTTCAAATTGTGCATTTCAGTTTGCTGTGTCCACAGTTTGCTGTCATGGGATTGGGGTATGAAAGAGTGAAATACTATGGTTCTACCTCCTTTTGTATGACAACTTAAGCCTTCAAAATTGTATCTATAGGAGACAGAACTTTATTAGGGGATTTAAACTACATAGTGTAAAGTGTCTCCATTTTCATTTGCTCTGCGACTGTCACAGATCTTTGACCAGGGAAGGCCCTCCTGGTCCTTAGAGGTTTCCAGGAAGCTCACTCATAGACTGGAAAAGTGGGGACAGGAAAGAGGCCTCGGTCACCCTTGCCACCCTGCCAGCCAGGCAGCCTTGAGAGCAGAGGACATGGGTCTTGAAGCAGAATATTGAAATGTATATATAGAACTATATCACCTAGCTGTGATGGTACATGAACCAGGGCCCCCATTGCCTGCATTCTTGTCCGAGGTTTATTTAGAGTTTTGTTGATATTTCCAAGACAGATTACTGACATACTGGGAATTTTTGTCTTGAAATGTTTTTAAACGCTTTCTATTAAATTTTAGTATGTGAAAAATATTTACATTTTGGCTGTATGCTTAAATATAAAGCAATCTTTAAGACAGTCTTTGTAATAGTGAGATTTGTTTAGTGGAATATGAAGTAAAAGAATTTTATGACATTCCTATGTTTTTATTTTGTGTCTTAGTTGGGAGAAGAGTGTCCATGTGCCATTGTGCAAGTGAGGAAGTTGGAGAACCACCTTCAAAAGCCATTTCTCTTTTTCCATCTTATGGGTCCTGGGGATCAACTCCGATGCTCAGAGTCGGCAGCAGGCATCTTTACCCTCTCAACCATCTCTACAGTCCAAAGCAGAAAAGATGACTAAACTACTATCCAAGATCCTTCCTGATTGCCCAAAATGGCTTCTCTCTCACTCTGTGTGTGTGTGTGTGTGTGTGTGTGTGTGTGTGCTGCATGCGTGTATGTGCATGTTGGGGGTGCACTCACCTAAGCACTCAAGTATGGAGGACAGAGGTTGACTTCAGTATCTTCCTTTACATCTCTCAAACTCATTTTTCAGATACAGTCTCTTACTGAGCCTGGGGTTCATAGTTGGGCTAGACTGAGAGCTCTTGAGATCTGCGCACCTCTCCCTGGCCACCAGCATTGTGGTACAGGTGCATGCCACCATGCCCAGCTTTTGCTCAGGTTCTGGGAACCCAGTCTTAGCTGTTCATCCTATGCCGCAAGCGTTTTCCTGTTGAGCCGTCTCTCCACCCAGTCTCCTCCTCTCCCCCATTCACTCAGGCTTTCCTCAAGCTTTCTGTGTGGCTGTGGATGACCTTGAACTTCCGGTCCTCCCACTGCACCTCCTGAGTCCTGGGACTACAGGTTTGCAGGACTACTTCCAGACTCATAAGGTGCTGGAATCCAACCAGAGCTTCCTGCCTACTAGACAAGCAGTGCACGGACTGAGTCACCTCTGTGTCCCTCCAGCAGGATTCCTCAGGGTGAGGTACACACCCTGCTCATCCAAAGTACCCTGGGTTCCCATTTGTTGTCTGCTTTTACTTGTTCCTGTTCTCTCTCTGCTTTTCCTTGTCCTTGCTGACTTTCTGTCCACACATTAAAACAGCGTCACACAGAGAACAATTGAAGTAAGACTCCAAGAAACAGTGAGGCTGTTATATTGCTCACCTAAGTCCCTGGGCCTCGTGAGCACATAGATTCTGTTTGTGGAATCTTTTCTTGTGTATCAATATATTCTGTACATCAACATCACCTGTTCTGTCTCAGCTATGTGATCATATCACCACACCTTTGTCTAGTTTGAGAATGAAACGTTCACATTTTCTTTCTTCTGATGAGAAACTAAATCAAACAATGAATATTACCTTTTGGAAGAGATTCCTGTCTCACTGTCATGCCCCGCAGCTATTGCATGAGGCCCCGGGAACAAACATCCAATGAATTTAATATTTAAAATAGTGAGACTGTGTAAATTCATGGTAGACATGAAGAATAACTTTCAGGTAACTTATGCAGAAGTGCAAATGCAGCATTGTCTCCTATATTTCAAAACAGCTTGAAGCAAGGCTCTGGGATGGCCTCAGCACATACAAAACAGATGTAATCTTCAATTGGTGGAGAAGCTAATTATCCTGACTGAATTATTGCACATGTACTTGTTAAATGTTCAAACATACCCTATAAATATGATACATATTTCCTTTAAAATTCTTATAATACATAAATACTGATATTAGGATCCAAAGAGAAGAAATAAAACATCATTAATAAATTTGCCAATGATTCTCCTTCTTATATATTTCTATTGTGTTTTAGTTATCACTAATATTTAAAATTCTTACATCCCCCAAAGGCCTTGTTTAAGGTAAAGCAGCCTGAATTCTGGACCCAGACTACCTCAATTTTAATCTCAGCTATGCCATTAATTAGCTGCATGCCCTCCAGTGGTTATCTAACCTCACTGTGCCTTGGTTTCATTTGTAAAACTGGGATAATAATATCTAGTTCCTAGTTTGAGTATGAAGATTAAATGGGTCATTATGTGTAAAGTGCTCCAAATATTACCTCCTATACAATAAGCTTGCTATAAGTACTTATAATATAAATTAAATGAAATGAAAACCTTAAAGGCATTCATTGATTAGATTCTATTTGGCCAGGGCCAGATAAATGGTGACCACTTTGCTTGCCTTAAATTATCATCAAAATGTGATCTCTCGCATTTTACACTGATTTTTTTCTCTCTGTGTTGACATCCATTTTAACATAATGACATCATTTCATTTCACTTTGGCCCCAGCTGTTAACGGTGCTATTGAACACTTGGTTCGGGTTCATTTATCTTGCACGTTTTAATATGGCTTGCTCAATGTAGGGAAATCCTGCTGGTGTGTTAACCAACCTTATTTTTAGAAAATTCAGCCTTTGAGACAAGTGGTTACTTCCAAGAATACTCATAAAAATTACAAGCTCAATTACAGCTCACAGTGTGTTTTACATGTTTTCTCCTTTTGTGCATTCGTAGACCTATCTCAATCTGGGTTTCAGCTCATAGCATTCAGAATATAAGCTCTGCACTCTCCCAGATCCTCATCTGGGTAACAATCCCTACTCGGAGATGAAAAATGCAGTTAGGGAACTAGCACAATAGACCCATACAAAGGTATGGGTCTACTCTAATTTTTTTAAAAGACTATCCTATGTCTTACGCAGCCCAAGCTATCCTTGAACTCACTAAGCAGCCAACAGTTATTTTGAACCTCTCATCTTCCTGCCTTTCCTTCCCTGGTGCTGAGATACAGTCACACACCACTATATCTACTTTATGTGATACTGGAATCTAATGCACACCATCTTGCATGCTAGATAAGCACCCCACCAACAAGTTACATCCCAGCCTTACGTTGATTTTGAAGCTGTATTTTGTCACTACCCAAAGACTTGTAACATAAAACTTTCCTTTGGGAGGTGTAAAAACTGGCCTGGAATGGCCACCCATCAGCATTGCCTGATTGGAGATCCTGTGTGTGACAGGCAAGTTCCAGATCCAAACACCTGGTGCCCGGATGCCAAATCGGCTTCCAGCTGAATTGTGCCGGCACAGATACCGACACATAGAGACGGGTCCTCCTCCAAGACGCCTGGGTGCATACCTCTGACCCTCAGCCGGGGTGCTCAAACGTCCATCTGCAGTGAGGACTCCCAGTGAAGGCTCTGTGCTGTGCTTGGCTGCATTTCTATCTGAGTGCCAACAGGAAGATAAATGAAAGACTGGCTCGCTGGAGTACTGGTGGTTTGGGGGCTATTGATTTTTGGTCCATTCTCTTTAAAAGTGAGATCTAAAAAGTTGACAGAGGGTCATTAATTTCATCATACACTTGTCGTCTCATCCATAACCAATCCAGGCCCTGAGTGCTGCCTGTCACTCTGGGTTTGCACTTTATTTGTTTAGGGTTTTCTTGGCGATTCCATTCTTGACTTTTTCCCCCTCCCCTTTGACTTCAGCCTCTTTAAATAAAGAAAGAAGGATGCTGGTTTGTGACTCTTTCCTGAAATGGATTTGGGAATGAGGACATTACAGATATATTTATACGGGGACCAGAATGGCGGGAAACAATATCCCCAAGCAGGCTCTGCCAGCTGCCTTCCTTCCTTGATTTGAAAAAGAAAAAAAAGTCTTTATAGCATTCATCAATCCTAATTAATCAATTAGCCCCCAATCGAATAAACACTTAACCAAGGTGAGCTAGTGGGCTTATTTGAAGAAAATACTAAAACATAAGTCCCAACATTCCTTTAAGAAAAGCTTGTGAGTTCTTTAAAAATTCTGCTGAAAGTATAAAAATGGTTGATAGTAATGACCTCTGATGGAGTTTCTTTGGCTATAAGTTCCAAACAGCTCTACCAATCTTCAAGAAGGTATCATGAAAACCTCTCGACAGTGTGATTTTATTGTCGCTACGATGGTGGGTTTATTGTTTGTTTGCTTTTGTTTTTTTTTAACAGGGAAAGGAGAGTTTGGCAGGCTCCATAATTATTATTGAAATAACCATCAAATAAAATCTTTAAGGCTGGTTGAATATTCAATGAGCTGTGTAAATCTGGAGCTCGGGCAACAATGGCACAGGGCGAGCATGGAATCCGGAGGACAGAGCAGGGAGCTTTGGATAACTGTCCAACAGATCCCCCAGATAGCTCTGTCCTGCCTGACCTGGGCAGGATTACATTATGCTACTGTATTCCTCTGTATCTATTCTGAAACCTGGTGAAGGCAGCATGGAGGGAAGCCCAAGAAAATATGATTGAGTTCACAGGCCAAGGCAAGGGAATCCAGTATTAATAATATCACAACCTGCAGGAAATCTTGATTTTATAGAATGTGAAGAAGTACATTTCTACTTGAAAGTGTGTTTTTATACACCCTTGAGTACCCAACTCGTTAAACTACCGAGAGGGCTCTACATGGCTTAGAAGTTAATCCTTCAAATGGCTAACAATTGAATGCCTCAGCTGTTTGTAGTTTCCTAGTGCTGGCTAATTTCATTTTTGTTTCATATGTTCACTGGTAAGCTTTCATTGTTCGCTGACACAGAGGTTGTAAGTCTAGTTAATTTGGTTAAAATGAGGCTGAGAAGGTTCAGTTTCCTGCCGGCTACAAGACTCTGGGGGAACTTGGAGTCACACTCCCCACACCCCAAAGAAACTCAGTGGGAAAAATGAGATGACCCAGCTCAGGGTCAGCTTCCACTCCTGAAACAGGGATATAAACAAACATCCCAGCTTATGAGGAAGTTATTTCGTGCACTGTGCTATCACATACGCCAGGCTTCTTCCAGGCAATTCATCTCTCTTTTTATTTCATTTTATTTTCTCTCAAAGCTACTAAAGTTGTGTTGAAGGGCCTTTGTGCACTTCTTAGCAAAAATGTCTGATGATAAGGATGATGGTGGTGACTGGTGGTGGTGGCGAGGACAGTGGGGTGATGGTGATGGTGCCACTCAGTTTGCACTACCTATTCCTCATAACTCAAGGACAGAGGAATCCGTTCCCTCAGCACTGCTTCCGTCTTCCTCCACCTGCCCTGGGCCTCCTCTAGCCCTCCTTCTAGCAGGTCTAAGGCACATCTCTGTCCCATTCATTGATTCTCTTCCCCTCCTCACCACGGACCTCTTGCCTGTTCCTTTATGTCAGCTTTGCTGTCACTTTATGCCAGGAACAACACACTGGTCCCATGTTCTCTCCATGCACAAACACACTTTCAATTCTTCATAGCATTAATCAGGTTAGTAATAAACAATTGTCTAAAGATAGTATTTTCATCTTTCTTTTCTACTAGAATGTAATTTCTATATCGTCTAGGACCACCTTCCCTGCAAGAGACTCTAGCTCTGGTGTGAAATCAAAATTTCCTTGAATTACTGAGTCCATTCCAGGAGCAAGTTTCTTACTAGGAAAAAACAAACTGGACTAGAAAGTGCTTTCTTAGAATTCAATGATATATCCAATGTGTAAAAAACACTTGCATGCGAGCATATGCCACAGGCAATGAAGCATCATATTAGCTGAGTCTGTTTCTGACACACTTAGTGATCCCTTGGAAGGGATTTCTCAGATGATGACTGCCTTGATCTTCATCACATAGCAGTGGACACCTGAGCCTGGAAAAGGCCCCTGGGCTTTCTTCTGTCACTGTGCCTCCTGAGAAGACTGCCACCAAAGACTTGGATTCTTTGGACCTCCTTGATGCTGAATTGATCATGAGCTTAGATGAGCTCAGAAAATTTTTGTAGGACAAAATAAAGCTCTGCTCAAATGATTGCCGTTCTTACAGCGGCAGCAGTGGACCCCATAGGGTCTGCTCTGATTCTAGCCGGAGTCTGCAGGAAAGAACCCACCAGGCAATTTGGGATCATAGAAAAAAACATGGAACTCAATTGAGAACCTTGGGAGAAGAAGGTGAATCCTAAGGACTAAGAAGGGTCCCCAGGAAAAGATGGCCCTGAGCTCACAGAAGAAGAACTGCAAACATTGAGCTGTAAACAGTAACCATCCAGCCAGGAGGCAGGTTAGGAGAGGTGCTATCTTAGAGAGTTTAGTATCTAAGTAGTTCCATGGGGTCCCTACTCTACAATGTGCTCTCTTCACATAAAGAGAATTGCCCAAAACCTAGTAAATCAGCTATGTGTAACTTAAAATCAAAACCTGTCCTTCAAACCTAGTCAGCACCAATTAAACATAGATGTTTCACTGAAGTTGTTGTAGACAGTAATTTTTCTGCAAACTCAATACATGACAGACTGACCATTGGGATTCTGTGCTCCAACATGCCTTCTCCCAACACCCAGAAACCCTCCTCTGTTTCCCTCCCCAGCAATTCTCCCTTGCATTTAGAAACTGCATGGAAAGACACTAACATTTTCCCTCAAAACTCATTAATTTTAGAGTTTGGGAAACATGAAGGAGACAAAGTGGGTAATTTTTCACACTTAGAAGAATTTCTGCATTCTGTTTTGACTTTCTTGCAGAGCTGAGAAGAGATTAATGTAACTTACTTTCTCTATTAACTGGCTCCACGCATTGCCATGCAGGTGGCACCCTATGAAGACAAATAAAACAGAAAGTACCCATAGCACTCACCCCTCCCCCCCACAACGAAAGGTGTGGCCACCACTTACGAAATTGCCAGTTATAGCTGGAAAGAAGACTCAGAAGCCAAGAGCACGCATTGCTCTTCCAGAGGACCAGAGTTCAATCCCCAGTGCACACATCAGGCAGCGCCTACCTGCCTGTAAGTCCAGCGCCAGGGGGATCTTGATACTGCTGACCTCTGCAGCCACCTGCACAAATACCACACACACACACACACACACACACACACACACACACACACACACACACACTTAAAATAATACAAATAAATAAAATAAAACTTAGGAACAGGAATTCTCAGTGGGTAGCCTTCCCCAGCAAAGTCCAATGATGTGAGTGTACTGGGGAACTGAAACTGTCAATCAACTGCTGAAGTGTCTCTTTCCCAGAATGCACTCTCCTGGTCAAAGGAAAGGGTCTCTCTAAAAATGCTAACAATGGAAGAGCTGATGACGTCATTGATCAAATCACCTCATTATGCAGGATTTGAAAGTTGGGATTTTTATAGTCTTTTGAGAAGGAGAGACCCTTCTTCAAGTTAGAAAACATGCTTTTTGTAAGAGAGCAAATCACAGATGGTTCATTACAACTTCCTCTACTTGGAGTCATAAAAAAAAAAAAAGACTTTGAGGAAAAAAATCATAAAAGTCCTAAAATACGACAACCCCACACTGGAAGTATGAAATCTAGGAAGCCCTTATTTTAACATTTGTAGCAAATACAAAGATTTGGATTGAGATTTATGGGAGAGAGGAAACCCAGGGCTTTCTGGTGGCAGTGAGACCACAATCCGATCACTGGAGGACCTCGGGACTAACTACAAATTGATTCCTGTAATATCCCATTCCTTCCCGCTGAGGCTCAGTGCTGGCGGAGTAACAACTCCATACCCACCGAGTCTACCACAAAGAGAGGGATGAGGGTCCTGCAGAGAAAGCAGAGCAAAAGAGATGAGTGTGGAAAAGCCACGGAGTCATGTGACCTCTCACACTGGCATGGCATTCTTTCCATTCCTGGCAACACAGAGAAAACTCTGAGGCATGATGAGTCACAGCGTCAGATGTGAAAGGCCAGTAAGTGGAAGGGAGAAATCCTTCACACTCAAAAAGGTCCTACTGCCAAAGCACAGCTGCTAAGGGTCTATCAGTTGCACAGAAACTAAAGAGGGCTTATCAGCACACTTCGCTATTCAGTGGGGAATTACTCTGTGGGAAAATGCCTGTTTTAAAGATCCACACATAGGACTGGAGAGATGACTCAGTAGTTAAGAGTGCATACAACTCTTATAGGGACCCTGAGTTTGGTTCCCAGCACCCATTGGTCAGCTTACAACTACCTACAATTCAGCTCCAGGGGCTCTGATGGCCTCTTCTGGATTCTTGGGCCACCTGCACTCATATACACACATCCATCTACAGGGATACACATATATGCAAACTTTTAAATAAAAATAAATCTTAAAACAACCAAGTAAAGAAAAATGGAAGCTGAGTGGTGATGGTGCATGCCTTTAATCCCAGCACTCAGGAGGCAGAGCCAGGTGGATCTCTGTGAGTTCAAGGTCAGCCTGGGCTACAGAGTAAGATCCAGGATAGGCACCAAAGCTACACAGAGAAACCCTGTCTCAAAAAAAAAAAAAAAAAAAGAAAGAAAGAAAGAAAGAAAGAAAGAAAGAAAGAAAGAAAGAGAGAGAGAAAGAAAGAAA